>NW_028135366.1:0-165893 GCF_964662115.1 Mustela nivalis
AAACACAGCCACTAGGCTGGGTCCTCTGGAGCCATACCACAGGACCGTGCCTTCTCTCTACTGGGAAACTGTGTCCATTCCTTTGGCCACACACCTCCAGAATATGAGAAATCTCAAGGCCCCCGAGGACATCCCACTACTGGGAGCCTCTCTGGACACACAGGGGCATTCGGACACAAGCTGAGCAGCTACCTCCACCAAGGCATGCACACAGATGTCAACAGAGATAGAAGGTTGAGCCGGCCAGGCCCTTAGGCCCTAATCTCAACTCTTGCTTTGGTGTCCAGGTGTCACTCCTCAGAGGCTTTGGTTCGAAGAACAGTATATGGGGCTTTCCTGAGGCACTGAACAAAACTCCTCTCGACTCCACATGGGAAGCTTCCTTGTTGGAGCCGTGTCAAACACCTCAGGTTGGAGAATCCTGCAGAGTCCCTGAGCCACCTCCACATTCCAAGGTCTCCCAGGCCACCAACCCACAGTAGGACTCATCTTCAGGAGAGTCCATTTCAACTCTCCCTTCTGGGTAGCTCACCCAGGAGGCCACAGATTGTGCCGGCCTTGTCCTGACTAAAGAGTGGGAATATGAGGTGGCGTTCCCAGGCATCCATGCTTAGACACCTGCTCTCGAGTCTTTCCATATGGGGCCTCCTGGAACCATCCAATAGGACTCGACATTCGTGCAGAAGGAAACCTTGAGGTTTGGAGTAGTTCACAAATCTCATCGTAGGCAAACCTCCCTGGCCTCATGACGCCCCCACACCCTTCAGGAAGAGGCCATGCTGGACAAAAACTCTAGCCTTAGGCTCGTCTCATAGTTGACATGACCTCAGAGCAGGAGATCTCGATTCAGCCTCTGCAGAGTGGGCCTGCCATGCCTTCGATCCCAAACCTCACGCTAGCTTGTTTTTTCAGACTTCCTTCCTCACACTCCTGGCAAACAAGCCCTCCGGACTAGGAACTCCAGAACCACAACCAGGCCCAGTGTCTACCCAACGGAAGAAAAACGTTTCCTTGTGGGGCTATCCAGAAAACCCAGATGAGGATCAACCTGCTCGGGCCTCAACGGTACCCGAACTGGATAGGCTGCACTGGGCACTCATGCTCTGTCTGACACAGCCTGAAGCCAGACGTCCAGACAGACAAGGAGACAGCTGGCCGCACACCCCGCACTCGGACACGCCATGGTCATATGCCGTCAACTCTTCCTAACCTTGGTTTTCAGATATCTGAACCTAGATATTATATCAATTCTCCATACAGCTGGGTATCGCATGCAAAAAACAGAACTCTTCCTTCCCCATGGCTATAAAGCTTGCTCTTGGCATGGAGTCACACCTTCAGGGTGGGAGAAACCTTCATGGCCCCTGATGCCACGCCCAAACGTGAGTGCTGCTTGGGCACAAATTCAAACAGTGACCCTCAGCATGAGCCCCATGTCAAAGAAAGGCCTGTCAGGGCCTGGACCAAGAGCCCGCATATTGACTTGCCAAGCACCTATGCACCCAATCCTCACCAGTGATTGATTTTACCAGTCGCCCAGCCCATACCTGGGTCTCTGGTCTGGAATCCCTTTCTTGGAGAGACACATGAGCCAGAAAACACGACTCCACCCTTACCAGAAAATGACCCCAAACTCTTGGGAGCTGGGACAAATCCCCAGAGAGAGATACTCGTCCACAGTCCCTGAGGCCACCCCTCCTATCCACGGCTATCCCGGACACAACATCCAGAGACAAAAGCCTGAAGGAACGCCTCCCACTCGCCCTTGTTTCAGAGGCCCAGGAGCTCCCTCTCGGGCTGTACATCCGGCCTGCCATACCCTAGGCGCCACTCATGAGCTGAGTTTGTATTTTCAGACTTCTGTGTCCACAGCCTGGTCCCACACAACCTACAGGCTAGGACTTCTGGTGCCACAGCGAAAGATTGTGCCTGCCCTCTCCAAGGAAAGTGTACCCAATCCATTGACCACAACCCCACAGGTTAGGGAAAAGCCCCAAGGCCCCTGAGGCCATCAATAGTGTAGGCCACCCTGGACTAAGAGGGGCTCTCTGACACGAGCGGTGCAACTATCTCCACTTAGACTCTCAGATATTGTCCCCAGAGACAGAAGTTTGAAATGGACAGGCCCCCAGGCCCTAATATGAACCTTAGCTTTGGTTTCCATGTGTCCGTCCTCAGAGGACTGTTTTCGTAGACCAGCACTAGGGGCTTTTCTGAGGCACCAAACAAAACCTCTCTTGTCTCCACATGGGGAGCTTTCTTACCGGGGATGTATCAAGCCCTTCAGGTAGGAGAGTTCCACAGGGCCACTGAACAACCAGCACATTACAAGGTCTTCATGGACCCAAACGCACATTATGACCCATCCTCGGGAGAGGCCATTTCAACTCAGCCCACTGGGTAGCGTGCCCCAGAGGCAGGAGATCAAACATATCTTGTCGCTCATGGTCAATGGGAAACCGAGGCATGCTGTACAGGGATCCATCCTTCGAACCCTGCTCTACAGTCCTTCCGTAGGGTATGTCCTGGAGCCATGCAACAGGACACGAATATCCCGCAGAAGAAACCTTGTGGTTTGGGGCAACCTCCAAACTCAGCGTGGGAAAACTTCCTTGGCCTCATGAGGCCCCCGCTTCATGAAGGTGCCATCATGGACACATACTCCAGCCTCAGCCAACGTCTGATCCTCAGCCTGACTTCAGATGCAGGAGATTTCGATTCAGCCTCCGCAGAGTGGGCCTGCTCTGCCCTTGGATCCAATCCTCACCCTAGCTGGTGTTTTCAGACTTCCGTCCTCACACTCCTGGCCCACACACCCTCCCTACTGGGAATTCTGGGGCCACAATGAAGCACTCTGCCTGCCTCCCAGGAGAAAAACATTGTCTATGGTGCTGCCCAGAGATCCCAAATGAGGATCAAACTGCTTGGCCCTCGGCAACACCCCAATTGCATAGGCTACCTTAAACACTGATGCTCTGTCGCAAATTGCCTGAGCCCAGACCTTCCAACAGACACCGACACAGCTGGCTGCACACCCAGCACATTGGACCAGCCACTGCCTTAGGCCACCATCCATTCCCAACCTGGGTTTTCAGTCATCGGAACCTGGACCTTATCTCCAATTCCTGCACACGGATGAACCTGATGCACAAGTCAGAACCCCTCCTTCCCCATGGCAAGAAACCTTGCTGCTGGCAGTGAGTCAAACATTCAGTGTAGGAGAAAACGGCATGACCCATGAGGCCACGCCCATGCGTGAGGGCCGCCTTGGGCACAAACACACATGGTGACCCTCAGCATGAGTACCTTATTCAAGTAACGCCTCTCAGTGACTGGACCAAGAGCCCGCATATGTGGCTTGCCATGCCCATAGGAACCCAGGACTAACTAGATGGTGTGTATTCCAGTTGAGGGAGGCCACTGCTGTGCTCTAGAGTCCCTCTCCTGGGGGGTCCCCTGTGGCAGAAAACAGTACTCTTCCCTTCCTACAGATTGAACCGAAACACTTGGGAGCTTGGACAATCCCCCGAGAGGAAGGCTCTTCCTCGGCCCCTGAAGCAACCCCTACCCTGAACGGCCACTGTGAACGCAGCACCCAGAGACAAAAGCCTGAGCGACTGCCTCCCACTTGCCCTCCTTTGATATCCAGAGGATCTCCCCTCACGGACTGGAGACCAGGCCTGCCATTACCTTGGCCTCTAGCTGAGCCAAGTTTGCTTTTTCAGACATCTGTCCCCACAGCCCGGGCAAACACAGCCACTAGGCTGGGTCCTCTGGAGCCATACCACAGGACCGTGCCTTCTCTCTACTGGGAAACTGTGTCCATTCCTTTGGCCACACACCTCCAGAATATGAGAAATCTCAAGGCCCCCGAGGACATCCCACTACTGGGAGCCTCTCTGGACACACAGGGGCATTCGGACACAAGCTGAGCAGCTACCTCCACCAAGGCATGCACACAGATGTCAACAGAGATAGAAGGTTGAGCCGGCCAGGCCCTTAGGCCCTAATCTCAACTCTTGCTTTGGTGTCCAGGTGTCACTCCTCAGAGGCTTTGGTTCGAAGAACAGTATATGGGGCTTTCCTGAGGCACTGAACAAAACTCCTCTCGACTCCACATGGGAAGCTTCCTTGTTGGAGCCGTGTCAAACACCTCAGGTTGGAGAATCCTGCAGAGTCCCTGAGCCACCTCCACATTCCAAGGTCTCCCAGGCCACCAACCCACAGTAGGACTCATCTTCAGGAGAGTCCATTTCAACTCTCCCTTCTGGGTAGCTCACCCAGGAGGCCACAGATTGTGCCGGCCTTGTCCTGACTAAAGAGTGGGAATATGAGGTGGCGTTCCCAGGCATCCATGCTTAGACACCTGCTCTCGAGTCTTTCCATATGGGGCCTCCTGGAACCATCCAATAGGACTCGACATTCGTGCAGAAGGAAACCTTGAGGTTTGGAGTAGTTCACAAATCTCATCGTAGGCAAACCTCCCTGGCCTCATGACGCCCCCACACCCTTCAGGAAGAGGCCATGCTGGACAAAAACTCTAGCCTTAGGCTCGTCTCATAGTTGACATGACCTCAGAGCAGGAGATCTCGATTCAGCCTCTGCAGAGTGGGCCTGCCATGCCTTCGATCCCAAACCTCACGCTAGCTTGTTTTTTCAGACTTCCTTCCTCACACTCCTGGCAAACAAGCCCTCCGGACTAGGAACTCCAGAACCACAACCAGGCCCAGTGTCTACCCAACGGAAGAAAAACGTTTCCTTGTGGGGCTATCCAGAAAACCCAGATGAGGATCAACCTGCTCGGGCCTCAACGGTACCCGAACTGGATAGGCTGCACTGGGCACTCATGCTCTGTCTGACACAGCCTGAAGCCAGACGTCCAGACAGACAAGGAGACAGCTGGCCGCACACCCCGCACTCGGACACGCCATGGTCATATGCCGTCAACTCTTCCTAACCTTGGTTTTCAGATATCTGAACCTAGATATTATATCAATTCTCCATACAGCTGGGTATCGCATGCAAAAAACAGAACTCTTCCTTCCCCATGGCTATAAAGCTTGCTCTTGGCATGGAGTCACACCTTCAGGGTGGGAGAAACCTTCATGGCCCCTGATGCCACGCCCAAACGTGAGTGCTGCTTGGGCACAAATTCAAACAGTGACCCTCAGCATGAGCCCCATGTCAAAGAAAGGCCTGTCAGGGCCTGGACCAAGAGCCCGCATATTGACTTGCCAAGCACCTATGCACCCAATCCTCACCAGTGATTGATTTTACCAGTCGCCCAGCCCATACCTGGGTCTCTGGTCTGGAATCCCTTTCTTGGAGAGACACATGAGCCAGAAAACACGACTCCACCCTTACCAGAAAATGACCCCAAACTCTTGGGAGCTGGGACAAATCCCCAGAGAGAGATACTCGTCCACAGTCCCTGAGGCCACCCCTCCTATCCACGGCTATCCCGGACACAACATCCAGAGACAAAAGCCTGAAGGAACGCCTCCCACTCGCCCTTGTTTCAGAGGCCCAGGAGCTCCCTCTCGGGCTGTACATCCGGCCTGCCATACCCTAGGCGCCACTCATGAGCTGAGTTTGTATTTTCAGACTTCTGTGTCCACAGCCTGGTCCCACACAACCTACAGGCTAGGACTTCTGGTGCCACAGCGAAAGATTGTGCCTGCCCTCTCCAAGGAAAGTGTACCCAATCCATTGACCACAACCCCACAGGTTAGGGAAAAGCCCCAAGGCCCCTGAGGCCATCAATAGTGTAGGCCACCCTGGACTAAGAGGGGCTCTCTGACACGAGCGGTGCAACTATCTCCACTTAGACTCTCAGATATTGTCCCCAGAGACAGAAGTTTGAAATGGACAGGCCCCCAGGCCCTAATATGAACCTTAGCTTTGGTTTCCATGTGTCCGTCCTCAGAGGACTGTTTTCGTAGACCAGCACTAGGGGCTTTTCTGAGGCACCAAACAAAACCTCTCTTGTCTCCACATGGGGAGCTTTCTTACCGGGGATGTATCAAGCCCTTCAGGTAGGAGAGTTCCACAGGGCCACTGAACAACCAGCACATTACAAGGTCTTCATGGACCCAAACGCACATTATGACCCATCCTCGGGAGAGGCCATTTCAACTCAGCCCACTGGGTAGCGTGCCCCAGAGGCAGGAGATCAAACATATCTTGTCGCTCATGGTCAATGGGAAACCGAGGCATGCTGTACAGGGATCCATCCTTCGAACCCTGCTCTACAGTCCTTCCGTAGGGTATGTCCTGGAGCCATGCAACAGGACACGAATATCCCGCAGAAGAAACCTTGTGGTTTGGGGCAACCTCCAAACTCAGCGTGGGAAAACTTCCTTGGCCTCATGAGGCCCCCGCTTCATGAAGGTGCCATCATGGACACATACTCCAGCCTCAGCCAACGTCTGATCCTCAGCCTGACTTCAGATGCAGGAGATTTCGATTCAGCCTCCGCAGAGTGGGCCTGCTCTGCCCTTGGATCCAATCCTCACCCTAGCTGGTGTTTTCAGACTTCCGTCCTCACACTCCTGGCCCACACACCCTCCCTACTGGGAATTCTGGGGCCACAATGAAGCACTCTGCCTGCCTCCCAGGAGAAAAACATTGTCTATGGTGCTGCCCAGAGATCCCAAATGAGGATCAAACTGCTTGGCCCTCGGCAACACCCCAATTGCATAGGCTACCTTAAACACTGATGCTCTGTCGCAAATTGCCTGAGCCCAGACCTTCCAACAGACACCGACACAGCTGGCTGCACACCCAGCACATTGGACCAGCCACTGCCTTAGGCCACCATCCATTCCCAACCTGGGTTTTCAGTCATCGGAACCTGGACCTTATCTCCAATTCCTGCACACGGATGAACCTGATGCACAAGTCAGAACCCCTCCTTCCCCATGGCAAGAAACCTTGCTGCTGGCAGTGAGTCAAACATTCAGTGTAGGAGAAAACGGCATGACCCATGAGGCCACGCCCATGCGTGAGGGCCGCCTTGGGCACAAACACACATGGTGACCCTCAGCATGAGTACCTTATTCAAGTAACGCCTCTCAGTGACTGGACCAAGAGCCCGCATATGTGGCTTGCCATGCCCATAGGAACCCAGGACTAACTAGATGGTGTGTATTCCAGTTGAGGGAGGCCACTGCTGTGCTCTAGAGTCCCTCTCCTGGGGGGTCCCCTGTGGCAGAAAACAGTACTCTTCCCTTCCTACAGATTGAACCGAAACACTTGGGAGCTTGGACAATCCCCCGAGAGGAAGGCTCTTCCTCGGCCCCTGAAGCAACCCCTACCCTGAACGGCCACTGTGAACGCAGCACCCAGAGACAAAAGCCTGAGCGACTGCCTCCCACTTGCCCTCCTTTGATATCCAGAGGATCTCCCCTCACGGACTGGAGACCAGGCCTGCCATTACCTTGGCCTCTAGCTGAGCCAAGTTTGCTTTTTCAGACATCTGTCCCCACAGCCCGGGCAAACACAGCCACTAGGCTGGGTCCTCTGGAGCCATACCACAGGACCGTGCCTTCTCTCTACTGGGAAACTGTGTCCATTCCTTTGGCCACACACCTCCAGAATATGAGAAATCTCAAGGCCCCCGAGGACATCCCACTACTGGGAGCCTCTCTGGACACACAGGGGCATTCGGACACAAGCTGAGCAGCTACCTCCACCAAGGCATGCACACAGATGTCAACAGAGATAGAAGGTTGAGCCGGCCAGGCCCTTAGGCCCTAATCTCAACTCTTGCTTTGGTGTCCAGGTGTCACTCCTCAGAGGCTTTGGTTCGAAGAACAGTATATGGGGCTTTCCTGAGGCACTGAACAAAACTCCTCTCGACTCCACATGGGAAGCTTCCTTGTTGGAGCCGTGTCAAACACCTCAGGTTGGAGAATCCTGCAGAGTCCCTGAGCCACCTCCACATTCCAAGGTCTCCCAGGCCACCAACCCACAGTAGGACTCATCTTCAGGAGAGTCCATTTCAACTCTCCCTTCTGGGTAGCTCACCCAGGAGGCCACAGATTGTGCCGGCCTTGTCCTGACTAAAGAGTGGGAATATGAGGTGGCGTTCCCAGGCATCCATGCTTAGACACCTGCTCTCGAGTCTTTCCATATGGGGCCTCCTGGAACCATCCAATAGGACTCGACATTCGTGCAGAAGGAAACCTTGAGGTTTGGAGTAGTTCACAAATCTCATCGTAGGCAAACCTCCCTGGCCTCATGACGCCCCCACACCCTTCAGGAAGAGGCCATGCTGGACAAAAACTCTAGCCTTAGGCTCGTCTCATAGTTGACATGACCTCAGAGCAGGAGATCTCGATTCAGCCTCTGCAGAGTGGGCCTGCCATGCCTTCGATCCCAAACCTCACGCTAGCTTGTTTTTTCAGACTTCCTTCCTCACACTCCTGGCAAACAAGCCCTCCGGACTAGGAACTCCAGAACCACAACCAGGCCCAGTGTCTACCCAACGGAAGAAAAACGTTTCCTTGTGGGGCTATCCAGAAAACCCAGATGAGGATCAACCTGCTCGGGCCTCAACGGTACCCGAACTGGATAGGCTGCACTGGGCACTCATGCTCTGTCTGACACAGCCTGAAGCCAGACGTCCAGACAGACAAGGAGACAGCTGGCCGCACACCCCGCACTCGGACACGCCATGGTCATATGCCGTCAACTCTTCCTAACCTTGGTTTTCAGATATCTGAACCTAGATATTATATCAATTCTCCATACAGCTGGGTATCGCATGCAAAAAACAGAACTCTTCCTTCCCCATGGCTATAAAGCTTGCTCTTGGCATGGAGTCACACCTTCAGGGTGGGAGAAACCTTCATGGCCCCTGATGCCACGCCCAAACGTGAGTGCTGCTTGGGCACAAATTCAAACAGTGACCCTCAGCATGAGCCCCATGTCAAAGAAAGGCCTGTCAGGGCCTGGACCAAGAGCCCGCATATTGACTTGCCAAGCACCTATGCACCCAATCCTCACCAGTGATTGATTTTACCAGTCGCCCAGCCCATACCTGGGTCTCTGGTCTGGAATCCCTTTCTTGGAGAGACACATGAGCCAGAAAACACGACTCCACCCTTACCAGAAAATGACCCCAAACTCTTGGGAGCTGGGACAAATCCCCAGAGAGAGATACTCGTCCACAGTCCCTGAGGCCACCCCTCCTATCCACGGCTATCCCGGACACAACATCCAGAGACAAAAGCCTGAAGGAACGCCTCCCACTCGCCCTTGTTTCAGAGGCCCAGGAGCTCCCTCTCGGGCTGTACATCCGGCCTGCCATACCCTAGGCGCCACTCATGAGCTGAGTTTGTATTTTCAGACTTCTGTGTCCACAGCCTGGTCCCACACAACCTACAGGCTAGGACTTCTGGTGCCACAGCGAAAGATTGTGCCTGCCCTCTCCAAGGAAAGTGTACCCAATCCATTGACCACAACCCCACAGGTTAGGGAAAAGCCCCAAGGCCCCTGAGGCCATCAATAGTGTAGGCCACCCTGGACTAAGAGGGGCTCTCTGACACGAGCGGTGCAACTATCTCCACTTAGACTCTCAGATATTGTCCCCAGAGACAGAAGTTTGAAATGGACAGGCCCCCAGGCCCTAATATGAACCTTAGCTTTGGTTTCCATGTGTCCGTCCTCAGAGGACTGTTTTCGTAGACCAGCACTAGGGGCTTTTCTGAGGCACCAAACAAAACCTCTCTTGTCTCCACATGGGGAGCTTTCTTACCGGGGATGTATCAAGCCCTTCAGGTAGGAGAGTTCCACAGGGCCACTGAACAACCAGCACATTACAAGGTCTTCATGGACCCAAACGCACATTATGACCCATCCTCGGGAGAGGCCATTTCAACTCAGCCCACTGGGTAGCGTGCCCCAGAGGCAGGAGATCAAACATATCTTGTCGCTCATGGTCAATGGGAAACCGAGGCATGCTGTACAGGGATCCATCCTTCGAACCCTGCTCTACAGTCCTTCCGTAGGGTATGTCCTGGAGCCATGCAACAGGACACGAATATCCCGCAGAAGAAACCTTGTGGTTTGGGGCAACCTCCAAACTCAGCGTGGGAAAACTTCCTTGGCCTCATGAGGCCCCCGCTTCATGAAGGTGCCATCATGGACACATACTCCAGCCTCAGCCAACGTCTGATCCTCAGCCTGACTTCAGATGCAGGAGATTTCGATTCAGCCTCCGCAGAGTGGGCCTGCTCTGCCCTTGGATCCAATCCTCACCCTAGCTGGTGTTTTCAGACTTCCGTCCTCACACTCCTGGCCCACACACCCTCCCTACTGGGAATTCTGGGGCCACAATGAAGCACTCTGCCTGCCTCCCAGGAGAAAAACATTGTCTATGGTGCTGCCCAGAGATCCCAAATGAGGATCAAACTGCTTGGCCCTCGGCAACACCCCAATTGCATAGGCTACCTTAAACACTGATGCTCTGTCGCAAATTGCCTGAGCCCAGACCTTCCAACAGACACCGACACAGCTGGCTGCACACCCAGCACATTGGACCAGCCACTGCCTTAGGCCACCATCCATTCCCAACCTGGGTTTTCAGTCATCGGAACCTGGACCTTATCTCCAATTCCTGCACACGGATGAACCTGATGCACAAGTCAGAACCCCTCCTTCCCCATGGCAAGAAACCTTGCTGCTGGCAGTGAGTCAAACATTCAGTGTAGGAGAAAACGGCATGACCCATGAGGCCACGCCCATGCGTGAGGGCCGCCTTGGGCACAAACACACATGGTGACCCTCAGCATGAGTACCTTATTCAAGTAACGCCTCTCAGTGACTGGACCAAGAGCCCGCATATGTGGCTTGCCATGCCCATAGGAACCCAGGACTAACTAGATGGTGTGTATTCCAGTTGAGGGAGGCCACTGCTGTGCTCTAGAGTCCCTCTCCTGGGGGGTCCCCTGTGGCAGAAAACAGTACTCTTCCCTTCCTACAGATTGAACCGAAACACTTGGGAGCTTGGACAATCCCCCGAGAGGAAGGCTCTTCCTCGGCCCCTGAAGCAACCCCTACCCTGAACGGCCACTGTGAACGCAGCACCCAGAGACAAAAGCCTGAGCGACTGCCTCCCACTTGCCCTCCTTTGATATCCAGAGGATCTCCCCTCACGGACTGGAGACCAGGCCTGCCATTACCTTGGCCTCTAGCTGAGCCAAGTTTGCTTTTTCAGACATCTGTCCCCACAGCCCGGGCAAACACAGCCACTAGGCTGGGTCCTCTGGAGCCATACCACAGGACCGTGCCTTCTCTCTACTGGGAAACTGTGTCCATTCCTTTGGCCACACACCTCCAGAATATGAGAAATCTCAAGGCCCCCGAGGACATCCCACTACTGGGAGCCTCTCTGGACACACAGGGGCATTCGGACACAAGCTGAGCAGCTACCTCCACCAAGGCATGCACACAGATGTCAACAGAGATAGAAGGTTGAGCCGGCCAGGCCCTTAGGCCCTAATCTCAACTCTTGCTTTGGTGTCCAGGTGTCACTCCTCAGAGGCTTTGGTTCGAAGAACAGTATATGGGGCTTTCCTGAGGCACTGAACAAAACTCCTCTCGACTCCACATGGGAAGCTTCCTTGTTGGAGCCGTGTCAAACACCTCAGGTTGGAGAATCCTGCAGAGTCCCTGAGCCACCTCCACATTCCAAGGTCTCCCAGGCCACCAACCCACAGTAGGACTCATCTTCAGGAGAGTCCATTTCAACTCTCCCTTCTGGGTAGCTCACCCAGGAGGCCACAGATTGTGCCGGCCTTGTCCTGACTAAAGAGTGGGAATATGAGGTGGCGTTCCCAGGCATCCATGCTTAGACACCTGCTCTCGAGTCTTTCCATATGGGGCCTCCTGGAACCATCCAATAGGACTCGACATTCGTGCAGAAGGAAACCTTGAGGTTTGGAGTAGTTCACAAATCTCATCGTAGGCAAACCTCCCTGGCCTCATGACGCCCCCACACCCTTCAGGAAGAGGCCATGCTGGACAAAAACTCTAGCCTTAGGCTCGTCTCATAGTTGACATGACCTCAGAGCAGGAGATCTCGATTCAGCCTCTGCAGAGTGGGCCTGCCATGCCTTCGATCCCAAACCTCACGCTAGCTTGTTTTTTCAGACTTCCTTCCTCACACTCCTGGCAAACAAGCCCTCCGGACTAGGAACTCCAGAACCACAACCAGGCCCAGTGTCTACCCAACGGAAGAAAAACGTTTCCTTGTGGGGCTATCCAGAAAACCCAGATGAGGATCAACCTGCTCGGGCCTCAACGGTACCCGAACTGGATAGGCTGCACTGGGCACTCATGCTCTGTCTGACACAGCCTGAAGCCAGACGTCCAGACAGACAAGGAGACAGCTGGCCGCACACCCCGCACTCGGACACGCCATGGTCATATGCCGTCAACTCTTCCTAACCTTGGTTTTCAGATATCTGAACCTAGATATTATATCAATTCTCCATACAGCTGGGTATCGCATGCAAAAAACAGAACTCTTCCTTCCCCATGGCTATAAAGCTTGCTCTTGGCATGGAGTCACACCTTCAGGGTGGGAGAAACCTTCATGGCCCCTGATGCCACGCCCAAACGTGAGTGCTGCTTGGGCACAAATTCAAACAGTGACCCTCAGCATGAGCCCCATGTCAAAGAAAGGCCTGTCAGGGCCTGGACCAAGAGCCCGCATATTGACTTGCCAAGCACCTATGCACCCAATCCTCACCATTGATTGATTTTACCAGTCGCCCAGCCCATACCTGGGTCTCTGGTCTGGAATCCCTTTCTTGGAGAGACACATGAGCCAGAAAACACGACTCCACCCTTACCAGAAAATGACCCCAAACTCTTGGGAGCTGGGACAAATCCCCAGAGAGAGATACTCGTCCACAGTCCCTGAGGCCACCCCTCCTATCCACGGCTATCCCGGACACAACATCCAGAGACAAAAGCCTGAAGGAACGCCTCCCACTCGCCCTTGTTTCAGAGGCCCAGGAGCTCCCTCTCGGGCTGTACATCCGGCCTGCCATACCCTAGGCGCCACTCATGAGCTGAGTTTGTATTTTCAGACTTCTGTGTCCACAGCCTGGTCCCACACAACCTACAGGCTAGGACTTCTGGTGCCACAGCGAAAGATTGTGCCTGCCCTCTCCAAGGAAAGTGTACCCAATCCATTGACCACAACCCCACAGGTTAGGGAAAAGCCCCAAGGCCCCTGAGGCCATCAATAGTGTAGGCCACCCTGGACTAAGAGGGGCTCTCTGACACGAGCGGTGCAACTATCTCCACTTAGACTCTCAGATATTGTCCCCAGAGACAGAAGTTTGAAATGGACAGGCCCCCAGGCCCTAATATGAACCTTAGCTTTGGTTTCCATGTGTCCGTCCTCAGAGGACTGTTTTCGTAGACCAGCACTAGGGGCTTTTCTGAGGCACCAAACAAAACCTCTCTTGTCTCCACATGGGGAGCTTTCTTACCGGGGATGTATCAAGCCCTTCAGGTAGGAGAGTTCCACAGGGCCACTGAACAACCAGCACATTACAAGGTCTTCATGGACCCAAACGCACATTATGACCCATCCTCGGGAGAGGCCATTTCAACTCAGCCCACTGGGTAGCGTGCCCCAGAGGCAGGAGATCAAACATATCTTGTCGCTCATGGTCAATGGGAAACCGAGGCATGCTGTACAGGGATCCATCCTTCGAACCCTGCTCTACAGTCCTTCCGTAGGGTATGTCCTGGAGCCATGCAACAGGACACGAATATCCCGCAGAAGAAACCTTGTGGTTTGGGGCAACCTCCAAACTCAGCGTGGGAAAACTTCCTTGGCCTCATGAGGCCCCCGCTTCATGAAGGTGCCATCATGGACACATACTCCAGCCTCAGCCAACGTCTGATCCTCAGCCTGACTTCAGATGCAGGAGATTTCGATTCAGCCTCCGCAGAGTGGGCCTGCTCTGCCCTTGGATCCAATCCTCACCCTAGCTGGTGTTTTCAGACTTCCGTCCTCACACTCCTGGCCCACACACCCTCCCTACTGGGAATTCTGGGGCCACAATGAAGCACTCTGCCTGCCTCCCAGGAGAAAAACATTGTCTATGGTGCTGCCCAGAGATCCCAAATGAGGATCAAACTGCTTGGCCCTCGGCAACACCCCAATTGCATAGGCTACCTTAAACACTGATGCTCTGTCGCAAATTGCCTGAGCCCAGACCTTCCAACAGACACCGACACAGCTGGCTGCACACCCAGCACATTGGACCAGCCACTGCCTTAGGCCACCATCCATTCCCAACCTGGGTTTTCAGTCATCGGAACCTGGACCTTATCTCCAATTCCTGCACACGGATGAACCTGATGCACAAGTCAGAACCCCTCCTTCCCCATGGCAAGAAACCTTGCTGCTGGCAGTGAGTCAAACATTCAGTGTAGGAGAAAACGGCATGACCCATGAGGCCACGCCCATGCGTGAGGGCCGCCTTGGGCACAAACACACATGGTGACCCTCAGCATGAGTACCTTATTCAAGTAACGCCTCTCAGTGACTGGACCAAGAGCCCGCATATGTGGCTTGCCATGCCCATAGGAACCCAGGACTAACTAGATGGTGTGTATTCCAGTTGAGGGAGGCCACTGCTGTGCTCTAGAGTCCCTCTCCTGGGGGGTCCCCTGTGGCAGAAAACAGTACTCTTCCCTTCCTACAGATTGAACCGAAACACTTGGGAGCTTGGACAATCCCCCGAGAGGAAGGCTCTTCCTCGGCCCCTGAAGCAACCCCTACCCTGAACGGCCACTGTGAACGCAGCACCCAGAGACAAAAGCCTGAGCGACTGCCTCCCACTTGCCCTCCTTTGATATCCAGAGGATCTCCCCTCACGGACTGGAGACCAGGCCTGCCATTACCTTGGCCTCTAGCTGAGCCAAGTTTGCTTTTTCAGACATCTGTCCCCACAGCCCGGGCAAACACAGCCACTAGGCTGGGTCCTCTGGAGCCATACCACAGGACCGTGCCTTCTCTCTACTGGGAAACTGTGTCCATTCCTTTGGCCACACACCTCCAGAATATGAGAAATCTCAAGGCCCCCGAGGACATCCCACTACTGGGAGCCTCTCTGGACACACAGGGGCATTCGGACACAAGCTGAGCAGCTACCTCCACCAAGGCATGCACACAGATGTCAACAGAGATAGAAGGTTGAGCCGGCCAGGCCCTTAGGCCCTAATCTCAACTCTTGCTTTGGTGTCCAGGTGTCACTCCTCAGAGGCTTTGGTTCGAAGAACAGTATATGGGGCTTTCCTGAGGCATTGAACAAAACTCCTCTCGACTCCACATGGGAAGCTTCCTTGTTGGAGCCGTGTCAAACACCTCAGGTTGGAGAATCCTGCAGAGTCCCTGAGCCACCTCCACATTCCAAGGTCTCCCAGGCCACCAACCCACAGTAGGACTCATCTTCAGGAGAGTCCATTTCAACTCTCCCCTCTGGGTAGCTCACCCAGGAGCCCGCAGATTGAGCCTGACTTGTCCTGACTAAAGAGTGGGAATATGAGGTGGCATTCCCAGGCATCCATGCTTAGACACCTGCTCTCGAGTCTTCCCATATGGGACCTCCTGGAACCATCCAATAGGACTCGACAGTCGTGCAGAAGGAAACCTTGAGGTTTGGAGTAGTTCACAAATCCCATCGTAGGCAAACCTCCCTGGCGTCATGGAGCCCCCACACCCTTAAGGAAGAGGCCATGCTGGACAAAAACTGTAGCCTGAGGCACGTCTCATAGTTGACATGACCTCAGTGCAGGAGATCTCGATACAGCTTCTGCAGAGTGGGCCTGCTCTGCCCTCGGTCCCAAACCTCAGGCTAGCTTGTGTTTTCAGACTTCCTTCCTCACACTCCTGGCAAACAAGCCCTCCGGACTAGGAACTCCAGAACCACATCCCAGCCAGTGTCTGCCCAACGGAAGAACAACGTTTCCCTGTGGGGTTCCCCAGAAAACCCAGATGAGGATCAACCTGCTCGGGCCTTGACGTGCCCCGAACTGGATAGGCTGCTCTGGGCACTTAAGTTCCATCTGACACAGCCTGAAGCCACACGTCCAGACAGACAAGGAGACAGCTGGCCGCACACCCAGCACTTCGGACACGCCATGGTCTTATGCTGTCACCTCTTCCTAACCTTGGTTTTCAGATATCTGAACCTAGACATTATATCAATTCTCCACACAGCTGGGTATCGCAAGCACAAAAGAGAACTCCTCCTTCCCCATGGCTGTAAATCTTGCTCTTGGCATGGAATCACACCTTCAGGGTGAGAGAAACCTTCATGTCCCATGATTCCACGCCCAACCGTGGGTGCAGCAGCACAAATTCACACTGTGACCCTCAGCATGAGCCCCATGTCAAAGAAAGGCCTGTCAGGGCCTGGACCAAGAGCCCACATATGGGGCTTGCCAGGCCGCTATGCACCCAATCCTCACCAGTGTTTGAGTTTTCCAGTCACCCCGCCCGTACCGCGGGATCTGCTCTCGAATCCCTTTCTTGGAGAGACACATGAGCCAGACAACACGACTCCACCCTTCACACAAAATGACCCCAAACTCTTGGGAGCTGGGACAAATCCCCAGACAGGGATACTCGTCCATAGTCCCTGAGGCCACCCGTCCAATCCACGGCTATCCCGGACACAACATCCAGAGACAAAAGCCTGAAGGAACGCCTCCCACTCGCCCTTGTTTCAGAGGCCCAGGAGCTCCCTCTTGGGCTATACATCCGGCCTGCCATACACTAGGCGCCACTCATAAGCTGAGTTTGTGTTTCCAGACATCTGTGCCCACAGCCTGGACTCACACAACCTCCAGGCTAGCCTCCATTCCAAGGCCCTCATGGACACAAACACACATTAGGCCCCATCCTCAAGAAAGTCCATTTCAACTCAGCCACCCCGGTTTCTCCCGCAGAGCCATCAGATCTCAACTGTCTAGTCCCTTCACTCTTCCCCAGGGCTCTGCTTTGGAATTCCTCTTTGTTTGGGGCACCTGAGGTATCAAACCTGAAAGGAGACCTCCCATCCCACAGATTGACGAAAAACCATTGGGACCGGGCCATATCCACAGAGAGGAAGATTCGTCCATGACCCATGAGGCCTCGCCACATTCCACGGTCATCGTTGATACAAAATCCAGAGAACAAAGCCTGAGCAAGCGCCTCAGACTCGCTCTTTCTTCATATCCTGAAGTTTTATTCTCATGGTTTGTAGATTGGGCCTGCCATACCTACGTCCCCAAACCTAAGCTGAGTTTGTGTTTTCAGACTTCTGTCCTCAAATTCCAGGGCCACACACCCTCCAGGATGGGGCCCCTGGAGCCACACATTAGGACTGTGCTTACCCCATGCATGGAAATTCTGCCCATTCCATTGTTCAATATCTACATATTAGGAGAACCCTGGAAAGTCCCCGAGGCCATCCCAAGAGTGTAGGTCTCCCGGGACAAACAAGGGCGGTCTGACACCAGCTGAGAATCTATCTCCACACATGACATAGATGGATGTCCCTAGAGAAGAAGATGGAACCAGACATGACCCTAGGCCATAATCAGATCCAAGCTTTGGTTTACAGGCATGTCTCCTCAAAAGCCTGAATTCCAATACAAGCATAGGGGGTTTCCTGAGGCACCCATCAGAACAAACCTCATCTGCACAAGGAAACTTGAGCATGGGAGCTATGTCAAAAGTTTAGGAGAATACTTCAGGGTCCTGGTGCCACCGCCCCATTCCAAGGTTCCCATGGACACAAACACACTTTAGGAACTTACCTCGGGAAAGTCCATTTCAACTCAGCCTCCCCGGTGTCTCCCGCAGAGCCATCAGATCTCAACTGTCTTGTTGTTAGGAGACAATTGAAATGCGAGGCGATCTTCCCTGGCATCCATCTTAGAACAATGCTCTGGAGTCATTCCATAGGAAATGTCCTGGAGCTGCCCAACAAGTCTCAAATGTCCCGAATAAGGAATCCTTGAAGGGGGCATCCCACTACTCCCAACGTGGGAAAACGTTAAGAGCCTTGAGACTCCGCTTCGTTCATGAAGGGGCAGTCATGCACAGAAACTCCAACCGGAGACAACGTCTGTTCCTCGCCGTGACTTCATATGCTTGAGATATTGGTTCAGATCTGCAGGGGACACCTGCAGTTCCCTCGGCCTGAAGCCCAAGTTTAGGTTGTGTTCTCAGACTTCTGTCCTCACACTCCTAGCCCAGAAGCCCTCACGTTTGGCAATTCCGGACCCACAATGCAGCACTCTGCCTGCCCTATAGAAAAAATATCTTGCCTAATGAACTGCCCGGGCACCTCAAATAAGGATCAACCTACACGACACTCGACTGTACCCAAATTATATAGTCTAACCTTGGCACAGATGCACTGTCTGACACAACCTGAGCCCGAACCTCCTGACCAACAACTAGGCACCTGACCGCACACTGAGCACATCAGACCCACCATGGCTTTAGGTCATCATCTCTTCCCAAATGCGGTTTTCTGACTTCCGTACCTAGACCTTATCTCCAACCACTGCCCAGGGTTGAAAAGGATGCAGAAATCAGAACTCCTTCCCCATGGCAAGAGACCTTGTGATTGGCATATGGGGCCTTCCATGCCCCTAGGCCCCAAATTTTAACCATAGTTTTGGTTGTCCCCTCACTCTTCCCCAGGGCTCTGCTTTGGAATTCTTCTTTGGTTGGGACCCTGAGGTAACAAACCTGAGAGGAGACCTCCCATCCCACAGATTGAAGAAAAGCAATTGGGACCGTGCCAAATCCCAAGAGAGGAAGTTTCGTCCATGGCCCATGAGACTTCCCCACATTCCACGGCCATCGTTGACATAAAATCCAGAGACCAAAGCCTGAGCAAGCGCCTCAGACTCGCTCTTTCTTCATATCCTGAAGAGTTCTTCTCATGGCTTGTAGATTGGGCCTGCCATACCTACGTCCCCAAACCTAAGCTGATTCTGTGTTTTCCGACTTCTGTCCTCAAAGTCCTGGGCCACACACCCTCAAGGCTGGGGCCCCTGGAGCCACACATTAGGACTGTGCCTACTTCATGCATGGGAATTCTGCCCATTGCATTGTACAAAATTGTACAAATTAGGAGATCCCTCCAAAGTACCCGAGGCCATCCCAATATGTAGGTCTCTTTGGACAACAAGGGCGGTCTGACACCAGCTGAGCATCTACCTCCAATCATACCATAGATGGATGTCCCCAGAGAAGGACATGGAACCAGACAGGACCCTGCCATAATCGGATCCATTGCTTTGGTTTACAGGCATGTCTCCTAAAAATCCTGGATTCCAATACCAGCATAGGGGGTTTCCTGAGGCACCCATCAGAAAACACCTCGTCTCCACGAGGAAACTTGTGCATGGGACCTATGTCAAAATCTTAGGAGAATACTTCAGAGTCCCGGTGCCACTGCCCCATTCCAAGGACCTAATGGACACAACCACACATTAGGCCCCATGCTCAGGAGCTGTCCATTTCAAATCAGCCACCCTGGTTGCTCCCGCAGAGCCATCCGATCTCCACTGTCTTGTAGCTAGGAGACAATTGGAATGCGAGGCGGGCTTCCCTGGCATCCATCCTCAAAGAGTGCTCTGGAGTCATTCCATATGGGATGTTTTGGAGCTGCCCAACAGGTCTCAATTGTCCCGCAGAAGGAATCCTTGAAGGGGGCATCCCACAACTCCCAATGAGGGAAAACCTGCATGGCCTTGAGATTCCTTTCCGTTCATGAAGGGCAGTCATTCACAGAAACTACAACCTGAGTCAACGTCTGATCCTTGCCGTGACTTCAGATGCATGAGATATGGGTTCAGATGTGCAGGGGGTACCTGCCTTGCCCTCGGTGAGGCCCAAGTCTAACTTGTGTTCTCAGACTTCTGTCCTCACACTACTGGCCCAGAAGCGCTCACGTTTGGAATTCCGGACCCACAATGCAGCACTCTGCCTGCCCTCTAGAAAAAATATCTTGCCTAATGAGCTGCCCAGGCACCTCAAATGTAGATCAACCTACCGGGCACTCCACTGTACCCAAATTATATAGTATAACCTGGGCACTAATGCACTGTCTGACACAACCTGAGCCCGAACCTCCTGACCAACAACCAGGCAGCTGACCGCACACTGAGCACATCACACCCACCATGGCCTTAGGTCATCATCTATTCCCAACTGCGGTTTTCAGGCTTCCGAACCTAGACCTTTTCTCCAACCACTGCCTATGGTTGAAAATGATGCAGAAATCAGAACTCCTTCCCCATGGCAAGAGACCTTGTGATTGGCATGTTGTCCAAAGTTCAGTGTAGTTGAAACCAGTGTGGCCCATGAGGCCCCGCCCATGCTCACGGGACACATTGGTCACAAACACACATTGTGACCCTCAGCCTGAGCCCAGTCCTCAAGTAAGGCTCTCAGTGGCTGGATGAAGAGACAGCATATGGGGCCTGCCATGCCCCTAGGCCCCAAATTTTAACCATAGTTTGGGTTGTCCCTTCAATCTTCCCCAGGGCTCTGCTTTGCAATTCCTCTTTGGTTGGGACACCTGAGGTAACAAACCTGAAAGGAGAACTCCCGTCCCACAGATTGACGAAAACAATTGGGGCCGGGCCAAATCCCAAGAGAGGAAGTTTCGTCCATGGCCCATGAGGCTTCCCCACATTCCACGGCCATCATTGACACAAAATCCAGAGACCAAAGCCTGAGCAAGCGCCTCAGACTCGCTCTTTCTTCATATCCTGAAGAGTTCTTCTCATAGCTTGTAGATTGGGCCTGCCATACCTACGTCCCCAAACCTAAGCTGATTCTGTGTTTTCCGACTTCTGTCCTCAGAGTCCTGGGCCACACACACTCCAGCCTGGGGCCCCTGGAGCGACACATTAGGACTGTGCCTACTTCATGCATGGGAATTCTGCCCATTCCATAATCCAAAATTTACAAATTAGGAGATCCCTCCAAAGTCCCCAAGGCCATCCCAATATGTAGGTCTCTTTGGACAAACAAGGGCGGTCTGACACCAGCTGAGCAACTAGCTCCACTCAAAACATAGATGGATGTCCCCAAAGAAGGAGATGGAACCTGACAGGACCCTAGGCCATAATCGGATCCATTGCTTTGGTTTACAGGCATGTCTCCTCCAAAATCCTGGATTCCAATACCAGCATAGGGGGTTTCCTGAGGCACCCATCAGAAAACATCTCATCTCCATGAGGAAAGTTGTGCATGGAACCTATGTCAAAACCTTAGGAGAATACTTCAGAGTCCCGGTGCCACTGCCCCATTCCAAGGTCCTCATGGACACAAACACAAATTAGGCCCCATGCTCAGGAAAGTCCATTTCAACTCAGCCACCCCGGTTGCTCCCGCAGAGCCATCCTATCTCCACTGTCTTGTTGCTAGGAGACAATTGGAATGTGAGGCGGGCTTCCATGGCATCCATCCTCCAACGGTGCTCTGGAGTCATTCCATATGGGATGTTTTGGAGCTGCCCAACAGGTCTCAATTGTGCCGCAGAAGGAATCCTTGAAGGGGGCATCCCACAACTCCCAACGTGGGAAAACCTCCATGGCCTTGGGATTCCTCTCCGTTCTTGAAGGGGCAGTCATGCACAGAAACTTCAACCTGAGCCAACGTCTGAGCCTCGCCGTGACTTCAGATGCATGAGATATTGGTTCAGATGTGCAGGGGGTACCTGCCTTGCCCTCGGCCTGAAGCCCAGGTCTAGCTTGTGTTCTCAGACTTTTGTCCTCACACTACTGAACCAGAAGCCCTCAAGTTTGGCAATTCCGGGCCCACAATGCAGCACTCTGCCTGCCCTCTAGAAAAAATATCTTGCCTAATGAGCTGCCCAGGCTCCTCAAATGAGGATCAACCTAAACGGCACTCGACTGTACCCAAATTATATAGTGTAACCTGGTCACTAATGCACTGTCTGACACAACCTGAGCCCGAACCTCCTGAACAACAACCAGGCAGCTGACCGCACACTGAGCACATCAGACCCACCATGGCCTTAGGTCATCATCTCTTCCCAACTGCGGTTTTCAGGCTTCTGAACCTAGACCTTTTCTCCAACCACTGCCTATGGTTGAAAATGATGCAGAAATCAGAACTCCTTCCCCATAGCAAGAGACCTTGTGATTGGTATGTTGTCCAAAGTTCAGTGTAGTTTAAACCAGTGTGGCCCATGAGGCCCGGCCCCTTCTCGCGGGCCACATTGGTCACAAACACACATTGTGACCCTCAGCCTGAGCCCAGTCCTCAAGTAAGGCCTCTCAGTGGCTGGATGAAGAGACAGCATATGGGGCCTGCCATGCCCCTAGGCCCCAAATTTTAACCATAGTTTGGGTTGTCCATTCACTCTTCCCCAGGGCTCTGCTTTGGAATTCCTCCTGGTTGGGACACCTGAGGTAACAAACCTGAAAGGAGACCTCCCATCCCACAGATTGACGAAAAACAATTGGGACCGTTCCAAATCCACAGAGAGGAAGATTCGTCCATGGCCCATGAGGCCTCCCCACATTCCACGGCCATCGTTGACACAAAATCCAGAGACCAAAGCCTGAGCAATCGCCTCAGACTCGCTCTTTCTTCGTATTCTGAAGATTTCTTATCATGGTTTGTAGATTGGGCCAGCCATACCTAAGTCCCCAAACCTAAGCTGAGTTTGTGTTTTCAGAATTCTGTCCTCAACGTCCTGGGCCACAAACCCTCCAGGCTGGGGCCCGTGGAGCCAAACATTAGGAATGTGCCTACCCCATGCATGGGAATTCTGCCCATTCCATTGTCCAAAATTGTACCAATGAGGAGAACCCTCTAATGTCCCCGAGGCCATCCAAATATGTAGGTCTCAGTGGACAACAAGGGCGGTCTGACACCAGCTGAGTATCTACGTCCACTCATACCATAGATGGATGTCCCTAGAGAAGGATATGGTACAACACAGGACCCTAGGCCATAATCGGATCCATTGCTTTGGTTTACAGTCATGATACCTCAAAATCCTGGTTTCCAATACCAGCATAGGGGGTTTCCTGAGGCACCCATCAGAAAACATCTCGTCTCCACGAGGAAACTTGTGCATGGGACCTATGTCAAAATCTTAGGAGAATACTTCAGAGTCCCGGTGCCACCGTTCCATTCCTAGATCCTCATGGACACAAACACACATTAGGCTCCATGCTCAGGAAAGTCCATTTCAACTCAGCCACCCCGGTTGTTCCCGCAGAGCCATCTGATCTCCACTGTCTTGTTGCTAGGAGACAATTGGAATGCGAGGCGGGCTTCCCTGGCATCCATCCTTGAACGGTGCTCTGGATACATTCCATATGGGATGTTTTGGAGCCGCCCAAAAGGTCTCAATTGTCCCGCAGAAGGAATCCTTGAAGGGAACATCCCACAACTCCCAACGTGGGAAAACCTCCATGGCCTTGGGATTCCTCTCCGTTCATGAAGGGGCAGTCATGCACAGAAACTTCAACCTGAGCCAACGTCTGATCCTCGCCGTGACTTCAGATGCATGAGATATTGGTTCAGATGTGCAGGGGGTACCTGCCTTGCCCTCGGCCTGAAGCCCAAGTCTAGCTTGTGTTCTCAGACTTCTGTCCTCACACTACTGGCCCGGAAGCCCTCAAGTTTGGCAATTCCGGACCCACATTGCAGCACTCTGCCTGCTCTCTAGAAAAAATATATGTCTAATGAGCTGCCCAGGCACCTCAAATGAGGATCATCATACACGGCACTCGACTGTACCCAAATTACATAGTCTAACCTGGGCAATAATGCTATGTCTGACACAACCTGAGCCCGAACCTCCTGACCAACAACCAGGCAGCTGACCGCACACTGAGCACATCAGACCCACCATGGCCTTAGGTCATCATCTCTTCCCAACTGCGGTTTTCAGGCTTCCGAACCTAGACCTTATCTCCAACCACTGCCCAGGGTTGAAAATGATGCAGAAATCAGAACTCCTTCCCCATGGCAAGAGACCTTGTGATTGGCATGCTGTCCAAAGTTCAGTGTAGTTGAAACCAGGGTGGCCCATGAGGCCCGGCCCCTTCTCGCGGGCCACATTGGTCACAAACACACATTGTGACCCTCTGCGTGATCCCCGTCCTCAAGTAAGGCCTCTAAGAGGCTGGATAAAGAGACAGTATATGGGGCCTGCCATGCCCCTAGGACCCAAATTTTAACCATAGTTTGGGTTGACCCTTCACTCTTCCCAAGGGCTCTGCTTTGGAATTCCTCTTTGGTTGGGACACCTGAGGTTACAAACCTGAAAGGAGACCTCCCATCCCACAGATTGACGAAAAACAATTGGGACCGGGCCAAATCCACAGAGAGGAAGATTCGTCCATTGCCCATGAGGCCTCCCCTTAATCCACGGCCATCGTTGACCCAAAATCCAGAGACCAAAGCCTGAGCAAGCGCCTAAGACTCGCTCTTTCTTCGTATCCTGAAGAGTTCTTCTCATGGTTTGTAGATTGGGCCTGCCATACCTACGTCCCCCAACCTAAGCTGAGTTTGTGTTTTCAGACTTCTGTCCTCAAAGTCCTGGGCCACATACCCTCCAGGCTGGGGCCCCTGGAGCCACACATTAGGACTGTCCCTACCCCATGCATGGGAATTCTGCCCATTCCATTGTCCAAAATTGTACAAATTAGGAGAACCCTCCAAAGTCCCCGAGGCCATCACAATATGTAGGTCTCTGTGGACAAACAAGGGCGGTCCTACACCAGCTGACCATTACCTCCACCTATAACATAGATAGATGTCCCCAGAGAAGGATATGGTTCCAGACAGGACCCTAGGCCATATTCGGATCCATTGCTTTGGTTTAAAGGCATGTCTCCTCAAAATCCTGGATTCCAATACCAGCATAGGGGGTTTCCTGAGGCACCCATCAGAAAAAATCTCGTCTCCACGAGGAAACTTGTGCATGGGACCTATGTCAAAATCTTAGGAGAATACTTCAGAGTCCCAGTGCCACCGACCCATTCCAAGGTCCTCATGGACACAAACACACATTAGGCCCAATGCTCAGGAAAGTCCATATCAACTCAGCCAACCAGGATGCTCTCGCAGAGCCATCCGATCTCAACTGTCTTATTGCAAGGAGACAATTGGAATGCAAGGCAGGCTTCCCTGGAATCCATCCTCGAACGGTGCTCTGGAGTCATTCCATATGGGATGTTTTGGAGCTGCCCAACAGGTCTCAATTGTCCCGCGAAGGAATCCTTGAAGGGGGCTTCCCACAACTCCCAAAGTGGGAAAACCTTCATGGCCTTGAGATTCCTCTCCGTTCTGGAAGGGGCAGTCATGCACAGAAACTCCAACCTGAGCCAACGTCTGATCCTCGCCGTGCCTTCAGATGCATGAGATATTGGTTCAGATGTGCAGGGGGTACCTGCCTTGCCCTCGGCCTGAAGCCCAAGTCTAGCTTGTGGTCTCAGACTTCTGTCCTCACTCTACTGGCCCAGAAGACCTCACGTTTGGCAATTCTGGACCCACAATGTAGCACTCTGCCTGACCTCTAGAAAAAATATCTTGCCTAAGGAACTGCACGGGCACCTCAAATAATGATCAACCTACACGGCATTCGACTGTATCCAAATTATATAGTCTAACCTAGGCACTAATTCCCTGTCTGACACAACCTGAGCCCGAAACTCCTGACTAACAACCAGGCAGCTGACCGCACACTGAGCACATCAGACCCACCATGGCCTTAGGTCATCATCTCTTCCCAACTGCGGTTTTCAGGCTTCCGAACCTAGACCTTATCTCCAACGACTGCCCAGGGTTGAAAATGATGCAGAAATCAGAACTCCTTCACCATGGCAAGAGACCTTGTGATTGGCATGTTGTCCAAAGTTCAGTGTAGATGAAACCAGTGTGGCCCATGAGGCCCCGCCCATGGTCGCAAGCCACATTGGTCACAAACACACATTGTGACCCTCAGCCTGAGCCCAGTCCTCAAGTAAGGCCTCTCAGTGGCTGGTGAAGAGACAGCATATGGGGCCTGCCATGCCCCTAGGCCCCAAATTTTAACGATGTTTTGGCTTGTCCCTTTACTCTTCCCCAGGGCTCTGGTTTGGAATTCCTCCTGGTTGGGACACCTGAGGTAACAAACCTGAAAGGAGACCTCCAATCCCACAGATTGACAAAAAACAATTGGGACCGATCCAAATCCACAGCGAGGAAGATTCGTCCATGGCCCATGAGGCCTCCCCACATTCCACGGCCATCGTTGACACAAATCCAGAGACCAAAGCCTGAGCAATCGCCTCAGACTAGCTCTTTCTTCGTATTCTGAAGATTTCTTCTCATGGTTTGTAGATTGGACCTGCCATACCTACGTCCCCAAACCTAAGCTGAGTTTGTGTTTTCAGACTTCTGTCCTCAAAGTCCTGGGCCACACACCCTCCAGGCTGGGGCCACTGGAGCCACACATTAGGACTGTGCCTACCCCATGCATGGGAATTCTGCCCATTCCATTGACCAAAATTGTACCAATTAGGAGAACCCTCCAAAGTCCCCGAGGCCATCTCAAAATGTAGGTCTCAGTGGACAAACAAGGGCGGTCTGACACCAGCTGAGAATCTACGTCCACTCATACCATAGATGGATGTCCCCAGAGAAGGATATGGTACCAGACAGGACCCTAGGTCATAATCGCATCCATTGCTTTGGTTTACAGTCATGACTCCTCAAAATCCTGGATTCCAATACTAGCATAGGGTGTTTCCTGAGGCACCCATCAGAAAACATCTCGTCTCCACGAGGAAACTTGTGCATTGGACCTATGTCAAAATCTTAGGAGAATACTTCAGAGTCCCGGTGCCACCGCTCCATTCCTAGGTCCTCATGGACACAAACACACATTGGGCCCCATGCTCAGGAGCTGTCCATTTCAAATCAGCCACCCCGGTTGCTCTCGCAGAGCCATCCGATCTCCACTGTCTTGTTGCTAGGGGACAATTTGAATGCGAGGCGGGCTTCCCTAACATCCATCCTCGAACGGTGCTCTGGAGTCATTCCATATGGGATGTCCTGGAGCTGCCCAACAGGTCGCAATTGTCTTGCAGAAGGAATCCTTGAAGGGGACATCTCACAACTCCCAACGTGGGAAAACCTCCATGGCCTTGAGATTTCTCTCCGTTCATGAAGGGTCAGTCATGCACAGATCTTCAACCTGAGCCAACGTCTGAGCCTCGCCGTGACTTCAGATGCATGAATATTGGCTCAGATGTGCATGGGGTACCTGCTTTGCCCTCGGCCTGTAGCCCAAGTCTAGCTTGTGTTCTCAGACTTCTGTCCTCACACTACTGGCCCAGAAGCCCTCACGTTTGGCAATTCCGGACCCACAATGCAGCACTCTGCCTGCTCTCTAGAAAAAATATCTTGCCTAATGAGCTACCCAGGCACCTCAAATGAGGATCATCATACACGGCACTCGACTGTACCCAAATTACATAGTCTAACCTGGGCAATAATGCACTGTCTAACACAACCTGAGCCCGAACCTTCTGACCAACAACCAGGCAGCTGACCGCACACTGAGCACATCAGACCCACCATGGCCTTAAGTCATCATCTCTTTCCAACTGCGGGTTTCAGGCTTCCGAACCTAGACCTTATCTCCAACCACTGCCCAGGGTTGAAAATGATGCAGAAATCAGAACTCCTTCCCCATGGCAAGAGACCTTGTGATTGGCATATTGTCCAAAGTTCAGTGTAGATGAAACCAGTGTGGCCCATGAGGCTCCGCCCATGCTCGGGAGCCACATTGGTCACAAACACACATTGTGACCCTCAGCTGAGCCCAGTCTTCAAGTAAGGCCTCTCAGTGGTTGGTGAAGAGACAGCATATGGGGCCTGCCATGACCCTAGGCCCCAAATTATAACCATAGTTTGGGTTGTCCCTTCACTCTTCCCCAGGGCTCTGCTTTGGAATTCCTCTTTGGATGGGACACCAGAGGTTACAAACCTGAAAGGAGACCTCCCATCCCACAGATTGACGAAAAACAATTGGGATTGGTCCAAATCCACAGAGGAAGATTCGTCCATGTCCCATGAGGTCTCCCCATATTCCACGGCCATCGTTGACACAAAATCCAGAGACCAAAGCCTGAGCAAGCGCCTCAGACTCGCTCTTTCTTCATATCATGAAGAGTTCTTCTCATGGTTTGTAGATTGGGCCTGCCATACCTACATCCCCTAACCTAAGCTGAGTCTGTGTTTTCAGACTTCTGTCCTCAAAGTCCTGGGCCACACACCCTCTAGGCTGGGGCCCCTGGAGCCACACATTAAGATTTTACCTACCCCATGCATAGTAATTCTGCCCATTCCATTTTCCTAAATTGTACAAATTAGGAGAACCCTCCAAAGTAACCGAGGCGATCCCAATATGTAGGTCTCAGTGGACAAACAAGGGCGGTCTGACACCAGCTGAGCATCTACCTCCACTCATACCATAGATGGATGCCCCAGTGAAGGATATGGTACCAGAAAGGACCCTAGGCCATAATCGGTTCCATTGCTTTAATTTACAGGCATGTCTCCTCAAAATCCTGGATTCCAATACCAGCATAGGGGTTTTCCTGAGGCACCCATCAGAAAAAATCTCGTCTCCACGAGGAAACTTGTGCATGGGACCTATGTCAAAATCTTAGGAGAATACTTCAGAGTCCCAGTGCCACCGCCCCATTCCAAGGTCCTCATGGACACAAACACACATTAGGCCCCATGCTCAGGAAAGTCCATTTCAACTCAGCAATCCCGGTTGCTCACGCAGAGCCATCGGATCTCAACTGTCTTGTTGCTAGGAGACAATTGGAATGCGAGGCGCACTTCCCTTGCATCCATCCTCGAACGGTGCTCTGGAGTCATTCCATATGGGATGTTTTGGAGCTGCCCAACAGGTCTCAATTGTCCCGCAGAAGGAATCCTTGAAGGGGGCATTCCACAACTCCCAACGTGGGAAAACCTCCATGGCCTTGAGATTCCTCTCCGTTCATGAAGGGGCAGTCATGCACAGAAACTACAACCCGAGCCAACGACTGAATATCGCCGTGACTTCAGATGCATGAGATATTGGTTCAGATGTGCAGGGGGTACCTGCCTTGCCCTCGGCCTGAAGCCCAAGTCTAGCTTGTGTTCTCAGACTTCTGTCCTCACACTACTGGCCCAGAAGCCCTCAAGTTTGGCAATTCCGGACCCACAATGCAGCACTCTGCCTGCTCTCTAGAAAAAATATCATGCCTAATGAGCTGCCCAGGCACCTCAAATGAGGATCAAACTACACGGCACTCGACTGTACCCAAATTGTAGAGTCTAACCTCGGCACAAATGCACTGTCTGACACAACCTAAGCCCGAACCTCCTGACCAACATCCAGGCAGCTGACCGCACATTGAGCACATCAGAACCACCATGGCCTTAGGTCATCATCTCTTCCCAACTGCGGTTTCAGGCTTCCGAACCTAGACCTTATCTCCAACCACTGCCCAGGGTTGAAAATGATGCAGAAATCAGAACTCCTTCCCCATGGCAAGAGACCTTGTGATTGGCATGTTGTCCAAAGTTCAGTGTAGTTGAAATCACTGTGGCCCATGAGGCACCGCTCATGCTCCCGAGCCACATTGGTCACAAACATACATTGTGACCCTCAGCCTGAACCCAGTCCTCAAGTAAGGCCTCTCAGTGGCTGGATGAAGAGACGGCATATGGGGCCTGCCATGCCCCTAGGCCCCAAATTTTAACCATAGTTTGGGTTGTCCCTTCACTCTTCCCCAGGGCTCTGCTTTGGAATTCCTCTTTGGTTGGGACACCTGAGGTAAAAAACCTGAAAGGAGACCTCCCATCCCACAGATTGACGAAAAACAATTGGGACTGGGCCAAATCCACAGAGAGGAATATTCGTCCATTGCCCATGAGGCCTCCCCCCATTCCACGGCCATCGTTGACACAAAATCCAGAGACCAAAGCCTGAGCAAGCGCCTCAGACTCTCTCTATCTTCAAATCCTGAAGAGTTCTTCTCATGGTTTGTAGATTGGGCCTGCCATACCTACGTCCCCAAACCTAAGCTGAGTTTGTGTTTTCAGACTTCTGTCCTCAAAGTCCTGGCCACACACCCTCCAAGCTGGGGCCCCTGGAGCCACACATTAGGACTGTGCCTACCTCATGCATGGGAATTCTGCCCATTCCATTGTCCAAAATTGTACAAATTAAAAGAACCCTCCAAAATCCCCGAGGCCATCCCAATATCTAGGTCTCTTTGGACAAACAAGGGCGGTCTGACACCAGCTTAGCATCTACCTCGACTCATACTATAGATGGATGTCCCCAGTGAAGGATATGGTACCAGAAAGGACCCTAGGCCATAATCGGATCCATTGCTCTGGTTTACAGGCATGTCTCCTCAAAATCCTGGATTCCAATACCAGCATAGGGGGTTTCCTGAGGCACCCATCAGAAAAAATCTCGTCTCCACGAGGAAACTTGTGCATGGGACCTATGTCAAAAATTTAGGAGAATACTTCAGAGTCCCGGTGCCACCGCCCCATTCCAAGGTCCTCATGGACACAAACACACATTAGGCCCCATGCTCAGGAAAGTCCATTTCAACTCAGCCACCCTGGTTGCTCCCGCAGAGCCATCGGATCTCAACTGTCTTGTTGCTAGGAGACAATTGGAATGCGAGGCGGACTTTCCTGGCATCCATCCTCGAACGGTGCTCTGGAGTCATTCCATATGGGATGTTTTGGAGCTGCCCAACATGTCTCAATTGTCCCGCAGAAGGAATCCTTGAAGGGGGCATCCCACAACTCCCAACGTGGGAAAACCTCCATGGCCTTGAGATACCTCTCTGTTCATGAAGGGGCAGTCATGCACAGAAACTACAACCTGAGCCAACGACTGAATTCGCCGTGACTTCAGATGCATGAGATATTGGTTCAGATGTGCAGGGGGTACCTGCCTTGCCCTCGGCCTGAAGCCCAAGTCTAGCTTGTGTTCTCAGACTTCTGTCCTCACACTACTGGCCCAGAAGCCCTCACGTTTGGCAATTCCGGACCCACAATGCAGCACTCTGCCTGCTCTCTAGAAAAAATATCGTGCCTAATGAGCTGCCCAGGCACCTCAAATGAGGATCAAACTACACGGTACTCGACTGTACCCAAATTGTAGAGTTTAACCTGGGCACAAATGCACTGTCTGACACAACCTGAGCCCGAACCCCCTGACCAACATCCAGGCAGCTGACCGCACACTGAGCACATCAGAACCACCATGGCCTTAGGTCATCATCTCTTCCCAACTGCGGTTTCAGGCTTCCGAACCTAGACCTTATCTCCAACCACTGCCCAGGGTTGAAAATGATGCAGAAATCAGAACTCCTTCCCCATGGCAAGAGACCTTGTGATTGGCATGTTGAGCAAAGTTCAGCGTAGTTGAAACCAGTGTGGCCAATGAGGCCCTGCCCATGCTCGCGAGCCACATTGGTCACAAACACACATTGTGACCCTCAGCCTGAACCCAGTCCTCAAGTAAGGCCTCTCAGTGGCTGGATGAGGAGACAGCATATGGGGACTGCCATGCCCCTAGGCCCCAAATTTTAACCATATTTTGGCTTGTCTCTTCACTCTTCCCCAGGGCTCTGCTTTGGAATTACTCTTTGGTTGGGACACCTGAGGTTACAAACCTGAAAGGAGACCTCCCATCCCACAGATTGACAAAAAACAACTGGGACCAGGCCAAATCCCAAGAGATGAAGATTCGTCCATGGCCCATTAGGCCTCCCCTCATTCCACGACCATCGTTGACACAAAATCCAGAGACCAAAGCCTGAGCAAGCGCCTCAGACTCGCTCTTTCTTCATATCCTGAAGAGTTCTTCTCATGGTTTGTAGATTGGGCCTGCCATTCCTGCGTCCCCAAACCTAAGCTGAGTTGGTGTTTTCAGACTTCTGTCCTCAAAGTCTTGGGCCACACACCCTTTAAGTTAGGGCCACTGGAGCCACACATTAGGACTCTGCCTACCTCATGCATGGGAATTCTGCCCATTCCATTGTCCAAAATTGTACAAATTAGGAGAACCCTCCAAAGTCCCCGAAGCCATCCCAATATGTAGATCTCTGTGGACAAACAACTGCGGTCTGACACCAGCTGAGCATCTACCTGCACTCATACCATAGATGGATGTCCCAAGAGAAGGAGATGGAGCCAACAGGACCCTAGGCCATAATCGGATCCATTGCTTTGGTTTACAGGCATGTCTCCTCAAAATCCTGGATTCCAATACCAGCAAAGGGGGTTTCCTGAGGCACTTATCAGAAAAATCTCATCTCCACGAGGAAACTTGTGCATGGGTCCTATGTCAAAATATTAGGAGAATATTTCAGAGTCCCGGTGGCACCGCCCCATCCCAAGGTCCTCTTGGACACAAACACATATTAGTCCCCATGCTCAGGAAAGTTGATTTCAACTCAGCCACCCCAGTTGCTCCCGCAGACCCATCCGATCTCAACTGTCTTGTTGCTAGGAGACAATTGGAGTGCGAGGTGGGCTTCCCTGGCATCCATCCTCCAACGGTGCTCTGGAGTCATTCCATATGGGATGTTTTGGAGCTGCCCAACAGGTCTCAATTGTCCCGCAGAAGGAATCCGTGAAGGGGGCATCCCACAACTCCCAACCTGGGAAAACCTCCATGGCCTTGAGATTCCTTTCCGTTCAAGAAGGGACAGTCATGCACAGAAACTGCTACCTGAGCCAACGTCTGATCCTTGCCATGACCTCAGATCATGAGATATTGGTTCAGATGTGCAGGGGGTACCTGCCTCAAGTTTGGCAATTCTGGACCCACAATGCAGCACTCTGCCTGCCCTCTAGAAAAAATATCTTGCCTAATGAGCTGCCCAGGCACCTCAAATGAGGATCAACCTACACGGCACTCGACTGTACCCAAATTATATAGTCTAACCTTGGCACAGATGCACTGTCTGACACAACCTGAGCCCGAACCTCCTGACCAACAACCAGGTAGCTGACCACACACTGAGCACATCATACCCACCATGGCCTTAGGTCATCATCTCTTCCCAACTGCGGTTTTCAGGCTTCTGAACCTAGACCTTATCTCCAACCACTGCCCAGGGTTGAAAATGATGCAGAAATCAGAAATCCTTACCCATGGCAAGAGACCTTGTGATTGGCATGTTGTCCAAAGTTCAGTGTAGTTGAAACCAGTGTGGCCCATGAGGCCCCGCCCATGCTCGCAAGCCACATTGGTCACAAACACACATTGTGACCCTCAGCCTAAGCCCAGTCCTCAAGTAAGGCCTCTCAGTGACTGGATGAAGAGACAGCATATGGGGCCTGCCATGCCCCTAGGCCCCAAATTTTAACCATAGTTTGGGTTGTCCCTTCACTCTTCCCCAGGGCTCTGCTTTGGAATTCCTCTTTGGTTGGGACACCTGAGGTAACAAACCTGAAAGGAGACCTCCCATCCCACAGATTGACGAAAAACAATTGGGACCGGGCCAAATCCACAGAGAGGAAGATTCGTCCATGGCCCATGTGGCCTCCCCACATTCCACGGCCATCGTAGACACAAAATCAAGAGACCAAAGCCTGAGCAAGAGCCTCAGACTCGCTCTTTCTAAATATCCTGAAGAGTTCTTCTCATGGTTGTAGATTGGGCCTCCCATACCTATGTCCCCAAACCTAAGCTGAGTTGGTGTTTTCAGACTTCTGTCCTCAAAGTCTTGGGCCACACACCCTTTAAGCTAGGGCCACTGGAGCCACACATTAGGACTGTGCCTACCCCATGCATGGGAATTCTGCCAATTCCATTGTCCAAAATTGTACAAATTAGGAGAACCCTCCATAGTCCCCGAGGCCAACCCAATATGTACGTCTCTTTTACAAACAAAGGCAGTCTGACACCAGCTGAGCATCTACCTCCACTCTTACCATAGATGGATGACCCAGAGATGGAGATGGAACCAGACAGGACCCTAGGCCATAATAGGATCCATTGCTTTTGTTTACAGGATGTCTCCTCAAACCTGGATTCCAATACCAGCATAGGGTGTTTCCTGAGGCACCATCAGAAAAAATCTCGTCTCCACGAGGAAACTTGTGCATGGGACCTATGTCAAAATATTAGGAGAATACCTCAGAGTCCCGGTGCCACCACCCCATTCCAAGGTTCTCATAGACACACACATATTAGGCCCCATGCTCAGGAAATTCCATTTCAAATCAGCCACCCCGGTTGCTCCCGCAGAGCCATCCGTTCTCAACTGTCTTGTTGCTAGGAGACAATAGGAATGCGAGGCGTGCTTCCCTGGCATCCATCCTCGAACGGTGTTGTGGAGTCATTCCATATGGGATGTTTTGGAGCTGCCCAACAGGTCTCAATTGTCCCACATACGGAATCCTTGAAGGGGGCATCCCACAACTCCCAACGTGGGAAAACCTCCATGACCTTGAGATTCCTCTCCGTTCATGAACGGGCAGTCATGCACAGAAACTCCAACCTGAGCCAACGTCTGATCCTCGCCGTGACTTCAGATGAATGAGATATTGTTTCAGATGTGCAGGGGGTACCTGCCTTGCCCTCGGCCTGAAGCCCAAGTGTAGCTTGTGGTCTCAGACTTCTGTCCTCACACTCCTGGCCACGATGCCCTCAAGTTTGGCAATTCCGGACCCACAATGCAGCACTCTGCCTGCCCTCTAGAAAAAAAAATTGTTGCATCAGGAGCTGCCCAGGCAGTTTAAATGAGGATAAACCTACACAGCACTCGACGTTACCCAATTAGATAGTCTAACCTGGGCACTAATGCACTGTCGAACACAACCTGAGCCCGGACCTCCTGACCAATACCCAGAAAGCTGACCGCACACTGAGCACATAAAAACCGCCATGGCCTTAGGTCATCATCTCTTCCCTACCTCCGTTTTCAGGCTTCAGAACCGAGACCTTATCTCCAATCACTGCACAGCGGTGTGTCTGATGCAGAAATCAGAACTCTTCCTGACCCATGGCAAGAACCCTTGTGGTTGGCACGTTGTCCAACGTTCAGTGTAGGAGAAACCAGCATTCACCCTGAGGCCCCGCCCATTCTTGAGTGCGACGAGGGCATACATACGCATTGTGACCCTCAGCATGAGTCCTGTCCTCTAGTAAGTCCTCTCAGTGGCTGGACCATTAGATGTCATAATGGGCTTGACATGTCCCTAGGCCCCAATTTTTAACCATATTTCTGATTGTCCAGTCGCCCCTCCCCAGGCCTTTACTCTGGAATCCCTCATTTGGTGGGACACCTGAGGTTAAAAAAGAAAACAACAACAACAACAACAACAACAACAACAAAACGGAATTCTTGCAGCCCACAGAATGACCCCAAACTCTTTGGACGAGGCCAAACCACCAGAGAGTACGACTCGTCGATTTCCCATGAAGTCACCCAGAAATTCCACGACCATGAGTGACACGATATCCAGAGACAAAAACTTGAGCAGGAGCCTCACACTCGCCCTTTTTTCAAATCCCGAAGAGTTCTCCTCATGATCTGTAGGTCCGTCCTGCAATACCTAAGACCGAAACATAAGCCGAGTTTGTGTTTTCAGACAACTGTCCAAACAGCCCTGGCCTACACAACCTACAGGCTCAGGCCTCTGGAGCCAAACCTGAGGACTGTACTTGCCCTCTCCAAGGGAATTGTGTGTGCCCATTCCAATGGCCACAACCCTTCGAATAGGATAAACCTCCAAAGTCCCTGATCCATCTCAATAGTGGTGGCTTCCCAGGAAAAACAGGGGCAATCTGAGCCCAACTGAGCACCTACCTGCACTCAGACCCATAGACAGATGTCCCCAGAGGTAAAAAGGAAAGAACAGGCCCCTAGGCACTAATCAGATCCATTGATTTGGTTTCCAGGAATCTCTCCTCAGACGCCTGGATATCAAAACAGCATATAGCTGTTTCTTGACTCACCCAACAGAAAACATCTCATCTACACATGGGAAACTTGCACGTTGGAGCTATGTCAAAGCCTCTGTTTAAAATAACCCTTTAGGGCCCCAGTGCCACCGCTTCATTCCAAGGTCTCCATAGACACAAAAGCACATTAGGACACGTCCCCAGGGGTATCCATTTCAACTCAGCGTCCTCGGTTGCTCCCCAAAGATCCAGGAGATCTAACCTGTCTTGTTTCTAGGAGAAAATTGGAATGCGAGGATGGCTACCCAGCCATCCATCCTTAGAACCCTGCTCAGAATCATTGGCCTGGAGCCAAACAACAGGTCTCAATTGTCCTGCAGAAGACTCTCTGCAGTTTGGAGCTTCTCACAACTCCCATCGTGGGAAAACCCCCATGGCCTCGTGATGCACCCCATTCATGAAGGGGCCATCAGGGTCAGAAACTCCAATCTGAGCGATCGTCTGATCCTCGCCCTGACTTCAGATGCACGAGATCTCGATTCAGGTCTGTACATTCTGCCTGCCATGGCCTCACCCAGTAATCTAAGCCTAGCTTGTGTTCTCAGACTTTGGTCGTCAGACTACTGCCCCACAAGCCCTCCAGTTTGGCAATCCAGAACTACAATGCAGCACCCTGCCCGCCCTCCAGAATAAAAACATTGCCCTCTGGGGCTACCCAGTAACCCCAAATGAGGATCAACCTGAACCGACCTTGGCTGTACCCCAAATACATAGGCTGACCAGGCCACTAATGCCCTTTCTGACACAGGCTGAGCCTGGACCTCTCTGGCCCCTCCCAGACAGCTGGCCGCACACTGAGCACATCGAGCCGCCCTGGCCTTAGGTCATCATCCCTTCCCAACCTAGGTTTTCAGGTTTCAGAACCTAGACCTTATCTCCAATCACTGCCCAGGGTTGATGGTGATGCAGAAATCAGAACTCCTTCCCCATGGCAAGAAACCTTGTGGTTGGCATGTTGTCCAACGTTCAGTTGTGTTGAAACCAGTGTGGCCCATGATGCCCTGCCCATGCTCGCTGGCCACTTTGGTCACAAATGCACATTGTGACCCTCAGGCTGAGCCCAGTCCTCAAGTAAGGCCAGTCAGTGGCTGGATGAAGAGATAACATATTGGGCTTGCCATGCCCCTAGGCCCCAATTTTTAACCATAGTTCGGGTTGTCCCTTCAGTCTTCCCCACGGCTTTGCTTTGGAATTCCAATTTAGGTGGGACACCTGAGGTAACAAAACTGAAATGAGTACACCCATCCCACAGATTGACGACAAGCAATTGGGAATTGGGCCAAATCCTCAGAGAGGAAGATTCGTCCATGGCCCATGAGGCCTCCCCGACATTGCACGGCCATCGCTGATACAAAATCCAGAGACAAAAGCCTGAGCAAGCGCCTCAGAATCGCACTTTCTTCATATCCTGAAGAGTTCTTCTCATGGTTTGTAGATCGGGCCTGCCATACCTACGTCCCCAAACCTAAGCTGAGTTTGTGTTTTCAGACTTCTGTCCTCAAAGTCTTGGGCCACACTCCCTCCAGGCTGGGTTTCTGGAGCCACACATTAGGACTGTGCCTACCAATCCATGGGAATTCTTCCCATTCCATGGTCCAAAATCATACAAATTAGGAGAAACCTCCAAAGTCCCTGAGGCCATCCCAATAGTGTAGGTCACCCGGAACAAACAAGGGATGTCTGACAACAGCTGATAATCGACCTCCACTCATACCATTGATGGATGTCCCCAGAGAAGAAGATTGAAACAGACAGGACCCTAGGCCATAATAGGATCCAGTGCTTTGGGTTACAAGCATGTGTCCTCAAAAGCCTGATTCCAATACGAGCATAGGTGTTTTCCTGAGGCACCCATCAGAACTCATCTCGTCTCCACAAGGAAACCTGTGCATGGGAGCCATGTCCACAGCTTAGCAGAGTACATCAGTGTCCCGGTGCCACCGCCCCATTCCAAGGCCCTCATGGATACAAAAACACATTAGGACCCATCCTCAGGAAAGTCCATTTCAACTCAGCCACCCCTGTTGCTCCGGCAGAGCCATCAGATCTAAACTGTCTTGCTATTAGGTGACAATTGGAATGCGAGGCGGGCTTCCCAGGCATCCATCCGCAAACGGTGCTCTGGAGTCATTCCATATCGGATGTCCTGGAGCTGTCCAACAGGTCTCAATTGTCCCGCAGAAGGAATCCTTGAAGGGGGCATCCCACAACTCCCAACGTGGGAAAACCTCAATGGCCTCGAGATTCCGCTCCCTTAATGAAGCGGCCGTCATGCACAGAAACTCCAACCAGAGCCAATGGCTGATCCTCGCCCTGACTTCAGATGCATGAGATATTGGTTCAGATCGGCAGGGGGTACCTGCCGTGCCCTGTCCCTGAAACCCAAGTCTAGCTTGTCTTCTCAGACTTCCGTCCTCACACTCCTAGCCCCGAAGCCCTCAAGTGTGGCAATTCCGGACCTACAATGCAGCACGCTGCCTGCCCTCTAGAAAAAAAATGATTGCCTCATGAGCTGCCCAGGCACCTTAAATGAGGAAAAACCTACACAGCACTCGACTTTACCCAAATTATATAGTCTAACCTGGGCACTAATGCACTGTCGAACACAACCTGAGCCCGGACCTCCTGACAAACACTCAGAAAGCTGACCGCACATTGAGCACATAAAACCCGCCATGGCCTTAGGTCTTCATCTCTTTCCTACCTCAGTTTTCAGGCTTCAGAACCGAGACCTTATCTCCAATCACTGCCCAGGGGTGAGTGTGATGCAGAAATCAGAACTCCTCCTTACCCATGGCATGAACCCTTGTGGTTGGCACGTTGTCCAACGTTCAGTGTAGGAGAAACCAGCATTCACCCTGAGGCCCCGCCCATTCTTGAGTGCGACAAGGGCATACACATGCATTGTGGCCCTCAACATGAGTCCTGTCCTCTAGTAAGTCCTCTCAGTGGCAGGACCATTAGATGTCATAATGGGCTTGACATGTCCCTAGGCCCCAATGTTTAACCAGATTTCTGATTGTCCAGTCGCCCCTCCCCAGGGCTCTACTCTGGAATCCCTCATTTGGTGGGACACCTGAGGTTAAAAACAACAACAACAACAACAACAACAACAACAAAAACGGACTTCCTCCAGCCCACAGAATGACCCCAAACTCTTTGGACGGGCCAAACCACCAGAGAGTAAGACTCCTCCATGTCCCATGAAGTCACCCAGAAATTCCACGACCATGAGTGACACGATATCCAGAGACAAAAACTTGAGCAGGAGCCTCACACTCGCCCTTTTTTCAAATCCCGAAGAGTTCTCCTCATGGTCTGTAGGTCAGTCCTGCCATACCTATGACCCAAAACATAAGCCGAGTTTGTGTTTTCAGAAAACTGTCCAAACAGCCCTGGCCTACACAACCTACAGGCTCAGGCCCCTGGAGCCAAACCTGAGGACTGTACTTGCCCTCTCCAAGGGAATTGTGTGTGCCCATTCCAATGGCCACAACCCTTCTAATAGGATAAACCTCCAAAGTCCCTGATCCATCTCAATAGTGGTGGCTTCCCAGGAAAAACAGGGGCAATCTGAGCCCAACTGAGCACCTACCTGCACTCAGACCCATAGACAGATGTCCCCAGAGGTAAAAAGGAAAGAACAGGCCCCTAGGCACTAATCAGATCCATTGCTTTGGTTTCCAGGCATCTCTCCTCAGAGGACTGGACTTCAAAAGCAGCTCTAGCTGTTTCTTGACTCACCGATCAGAAAACATCTCATCTACACATGGGAAACTTGCACGTTGGAGCTGTGTCAAAGCCTCTGTTTAGGAGAACCCTTTAGGGCGCCAGTGCCACCGCTTCATTCCAAGGTCTCCATAGACACAAAAGCACATTAGGACCCATCCCCAGGGTTGTCCATTTCAACTCAGCGTCCTCGGTTGCTCCACACAGATCCAGGAGATCTAACCTGACTTGTTGCTAGGAGGCAATTGGAATGCGAGGTGGGATACCCAGCCATCCATCCTTAGAACCCTGCTCAGAATCATTGCCTGGAGCCAAACAACAGGTCTCAATTGTCCTGCAGAAGACTCTCTGCAGTTTGGAGCTTCTCACAACTCCCAACGTTGGAAAACCCCCTTGGCCTCGTGATGCCCTCCCATTCATGAAGGGGCCATCAGGGACAGAAACTCCAACCTGAGCGATCGTCTGATCCTCGCCCTGACTTCAGATTCACGAGATCTCGATTCAGGTCTGTAGATTGTGCCTGCCATGGCCTCACCCAGAAACCTAAGCCTAGCTTGTGTTCTCAGACTTTGGTCGTCAGACTACTGGCCCACAAGCCCTCCAGTTTGGCAATCCAGAACTACAACGCAGCACTCTGACTGCCCTCCAGAAGAAAAACATTGTCCTCTGGGGCTACCCAGTAACCCCAAATGAGGATCAACCTGCACCGACCATGGCTGTAACCCAAATACATAGGCTGACCAGGACACTGATGCCCTTTCTGACACAGCCTGAGACTGGACCTCTTGGCAACTCCCAGACAACTGGCCGCACACTGAGCACATCGAGGCGCCGTGGCCTTAGGTCGTCATATATTCCCAACCTCGGTTTTCAGGTTTCAGAACCTAGACCTTATCTCCAATCACTGAGCAGGGTTGAAGGTGATGTAGAAATCAGAACTCCTTCGCCATGGCAAGAAACCTTGTGGTTGGCATGTTGTCCAACGTTCAGTGTAGTTGAAACCAGTGTGGCCCATGAGGCCCCGCCCATGCTCGCAGGCCACATTGGTAACAAACACACATTGTGACCCTCAGGCTGAGTCCAGTCTTCAAGTAAGGCCACTCAGTGGCTGGATGAAGAGATAGCATATTGGGCTTGCCATGCCCCTAGGCCCCAATTTTTAACCATAGTTCGGGTTGTCCCGTCAGTCTTCCCCACAGCTTTGCTTTGGAATTCCTCTTTTGGTGGGATACCTGAGGTAACAAACCTGAAAGGAGACATCTCATCCCACAGATTGACGAAAAGCAATTGGGAGTCGGGCCAAATCCTCAGAAAGGAGGATTCGTCCATGGCCCATGAGGCCTCCCCGACATTCCACGGCTATCGCTGATACAAAATCCAGAGACAAAAGCCTGAGCAAGCGCCTCAGACTCGCACTTTCTTCATATCCTGAAGAGTTCTTCTCATGGTTTGTAGATCGGGCCTGCCATACCTACGTCCCCAAACCTAAGCTGAGTTTGTGTTTTCAGACTTCTGTTCAAAGTCTTGGGCCACACACCCTCCAGGCTGGGCCCCTGGAGCCACACATTAGGACTGTGCCTACCAATCCATGGGAATTCTGCCCATTCCATGGTCCAAAATCGTACAAATTAGGAGAAACCTCCAAAGTCCCTGAGGCCATCCCAATAGTGTAGGTCACCCGGAACAAACAAGGGCTGTCTGACACCAGCTGATAATCGACCTCCACTCATACCATAGATGGATGTCCCTAGAGAAGAAGATTGAACCAGACAGGACCCTAGTCCATAATAGGATCCATTGCTTTGGGTTACAGGCATGTGTCCTCAAAAGCCTGATTCCAATACGAGCATAGGGGTTTTCCTGAGGCACCCATCAGAACTCATCTCGTCTCCACAAGGAAACCTGTGCATGGGAGCCATGTCCAAAGATTAGGAGAGTACTTCAGGGTCCCGGTTCCACCGCCCCATTCCAAGGACCTCATGGACACAAAAACACATTAGGACCCATCCTCAGGAAAGTCCATTTCAACTCAGCCACCCCAGTTGCTCCGGCAGAGCCATCAGATCTAAACTGTCTTGTTGCTAGGAGACAATTGGAATGCGAGGCGGGCTTCCCAGGCATCAATCCGCGAACGTTGCTCTGGAGTCATTCCATATCGGATGTCCTGGAGCTTTCCAACAGGTCAATTGTCCCGTAGAAGGAATCCTTGAAGGGGGCATCCCACAACTCCCAACGTGGGAAAACCTCAATGGCCCCAAGATTCCGCTCCCATCATGAAGCTGCCGTCATGCACAGAAACTCCAACCTGAGCCAACGGCTGATCCTCGCCCTGACTTCAGATGCATGAGATATTGGTTCAGATCTGCAGGGGGTACCTGCCGTGCCCTGGCCCTGAAACCCAAGTCTAGCTTGTCTTCTCAGACTTTCGTCCTCACACTCCTGGACCCAAATCCCTCAAGTTTGGCAATTCCGGACCCACAATGCAGCACTCTGCCTGCCCTCTAGAAAAAAAATTATTGCCTCATGAGCTGCCCAGTCACCTTCAATGAGGATAAACCTACACAGCACTCGACGTTACCCAAATTACATAGTCTATCCTGGGCACTAATCCACTGTCGAACACAACCTGAGCCCGGACCTCCTGACCAACACCCAGAAAGCTGACCGCACACTGAGCACATAAAACCCGCCATGGCCTTAGGTCATCATCTCGTCCCTACCTCCGTTTTCAGGCTTCAGAACTGAGACCTTATCACCAATCACTGCCCAGGGGTGAGTGTGATGCAGAAATCAGAACACCTCCTTACCCATGGCAAGAACCCATGTGGTTGGCACGTTGTCCAATGTTCAGTGTAGGAGAAACCAGCATTCACACTGAGGCCCCGCCCATTTTTGAGTGCGACGAGGGCATACACACGCATTGTGACCCTCAGCATGAGTCCTGTCCTCTAGTAAGTCCTCTCAGTGGCTGGACCATTAGATGTCATAATGGGCTTGACATGTCTCTAGGCCCCAATTTTTAACCAGATTTCTGATTGTCCAGTCGCCCCACCCCAGGGCTCTACTCTGGAATCCCTCATATGTTGGGACACCTGAGGTTAAAAAAGAAAACAACAAAAACAACAACAACAAAAAAAAAAACGGACTTCTTCCAGCCCACAGAATGACCCCAAACTCTTTGGACGGGGCCAAACCACCAGAGAGTAAGACACGCCCATTTCCCATGAAGTCACCCAGAAATTCCACGACCATGAGTGACACGATATCCAGAGACAAAAACTTGAGCAGGAGCCTCACACTCGCCCTTCTTTCAAATCCCGAAGAGTTCTCCTCATGGTCTGTAGGTCAGTCCTGCCATACATATGACCCGAAACATAAGCCGAGTTTGTGTTTTCAGACAACTGTCCAAACAGCCCTGGCCTACACAACCTACAGGCTCAGGCCCCTGGAGCCGAACCTGAGGACTGTACTTGCCCTCTCCAAGGGAATTGTGTGTGCCCATTCCAATGGCCACAACCCTTCTAATAGGATAAACCTCCAAAGTCCCTGATCCATCTCAATAGTGGTGGCTTCCCAGGAAAAACAGGGGAAATCTGAGCCCAACTGAGCACCTACCTGCAGTAAGACCCATAGACAGATGTCTCCAGAGGTAAAAGGAAAGAACAGGTCCCTAGGCACTAATCAGATCCATTGCTTTGGTTTCCAGTCATCTCTCCTCAGAGGCCTGGATTTCAAAAGCAGCATCCAGCTGTTTCTTGACTCACACATGAGAAAACATCTCATCTACACATGGGAAACTTGCACGATGGCGTTGTGACAAAGTCTCTGATTAGGAGAACGTTTTAGGGCCCCAGTGCCACCGCTTCATTCCAAGGTCTCCATAGACACAAAAGCACATTAGGACCCATCCCCAGAGGTGGCCATTTCAACTCAGCGTCCTCGGTTGCTCCCCACAGATCCAGCAGATCTAACCTGTCTTATTGCTAGGAGGCAATTGGAATGCGAGGTGGGCTACCCAGCCATCCATCCTTAGAACCCTGCTCAGAATCATTGGCCTGGAGCCAAACAACAGGTCTCAATTGTCCTGCAGAAGACTCTATGCAGTTTGCAGCTTCTCACAACTCCCATCGTGGGAAAACCCCCATGGCCTCGTGATGCTCCCCCATTCATGAAGGGGCCATCAGGGACAGAAACTCCAACCTGAGCGATCGTCTGATCCTCGCCCTGACTTCAGATGCACGAGATCTCGATTCAGGTATGTAGATTGTGCCTGCCATGGCCTCACCCAGAAACCTAAGCCTAGCTTGTGTTCTCAGACTTTGGTCGTCAGACTACTGGCCCACAAGCCCTCCAGTTTGGTTATCCGGAACTACAATGCAGCACTCTGCCTGCCCTCCAGAAGAAAAACATTTTCCTCTGGGGCTACCCAGTAACCCCAAATGAGGATCAACCTGCACCGACCTTGGCTGTACCCCAAATACATAGGCTAACCAGGGCACTAATGCCCTTTCTGACACAGCCTGAGCCTGGACCCCCTGGCCCCTCCCAGACAGATGGCCGCACACTGAGCACATCGAGCCGCCGTGGCCTTAGGTCGTAATCCCTTCCGAACCTCGATTTTCAGGTTTCAGAACCTAGACCTTATCTCCTATCACTGCCCAGTGTTGAAGGTGATGCAGAAATCAGAACTCCTTCCCCATGGCAAGAAACCTTGTGGTTGGCATGTTGTCCAACGTTCAGTGTAGTTGAAACCAATGTGGCCCATGATGCCCCGCCCATGCTCGCGGGCCACATTGGTCACAAACCCACATTGTGACCCTCAGGCTGAGCCCAGTCCTCAAGTAAGGCCACTCAGTGGCTGGATGAAGAGATAACATATTGGGCTTGCCATGCCCCTAGGCCCCAATTTTTAACCATAGTTTGGGTTGTCCCTTCAGTCTTCCCCACGGCTTTGCTTTAGAATTCCTCTTTTGGTGGGACACCTGAGGTAACAAAACTGAAATGAGTCCTCCCATTCCACAGATTGACGAAAAGCAATTGGAAATCGGGCCAAATCCTCAGAGAGGAAGATTCGTCCATGGCCCATGAGGCCTCCCCGACATTCCACGGCCATCGCTGATACAAAATCCAGAGACAAAAGCCTGAGCAAGCGCCTCAGACTCCCACTTTCTTCATATCCTGAAGAGTTCTTCTCATGGTTTGTAGATCGGGCCTGTCATACCTACGACCCCAAACCTAAGCTGAGTTTGTGTTTTCAGACTTCTGTCCTCAAAATCTTGGGCCACACTCCCTCCAGGCTGGGACCCTGGAGACACACATTAGGACTGTGCCTACCAATCCATGGGAATTCTGCCCATTCCATGGTCCAAAATCGTACAAATTAGGAGAAAGCTCCAAAGTCCCTGAGGCCATCCCAATAGTGTAGGTCTCCCAGAACAAACAAGGGCTGTCTGACACCAGCTGATAATCGACCTCCACTCATACCATAGATGGATGTCCCCAGAGAAGAAATTGAACCAGACAGGACCCTAGGCTATAATAGGATCCATTGCTTTGGGTTACAGGCATGTGTCCTCAAAAGCCTGATTCCATTACGAGCATAGGGGTTTTCCTGAGGCACCCATCAGAACTCATCTCGTCTCCCAAGGAACCTGTGCATGGGAGCCATGTCCAAAGCTTAGGAGAGTACTTCAGGGTCCCGGTGCCACCGCCCCATTCCAAGGCCCTCATGGACACAAAAACACATTAGGACCCATTCAGGAAAGTCCATTTCAACTCAGCCACCCCGGTTGCTCCGGCAGAGCCATCAGATCTAAACTGTCTTGTTGCTAGGAGAGAATTGGAATGCGAGGCGTGCTTCCCAGGCATCCATCCACGAACGGTGCTCTGGAGTCATCCATATGGGATGTCCTGGAGCTGTCCAACAGGTCTCAATTGTCCCGCAGAAGGAATCCTTGAAGGGGGCATCCCACAACTCCCAACGTGGGAAAACCTCAATGGCCCCGAGATTCTGCTCCCTTCATGAAGCGGCCATCATGCACAGAAACTCCAACCTGAGCCAACGTCTGATCCTCGCCCTGACTTCAGATGCATGAGATATTGGTACAGATCTGCAGGGGGTACCTGCCGTGCCCTCACCCTGAAACCCAAGTCTAGCTTGTCTTCTCAGACTTCCGTCCTCACACTCCTGGCCCCGATGCCCTCAAGTTTGGCAATTCCCAACCCACAATGCAGCACTCTGCCTGCCCTCTAGAAAAAAAATTGTTGCCTCATGAGCTGCCCAGGCAGCTTACATGAGGATAAACCTACACAGCACTCGACGTTACCCAAATTATATAGTCTAACCTGGGCACTAATGCACTGTCGAACACAACCTGAGCCCGGACCTCCTGACCAATACCCAGAATGCTGACCGCACACTGAGCACATAAAACCCGCCATGGCCTTATGTCATCATCTCTTCCCTACCTCCGTTTTCAGGCTTCAGAACCGAGACCTTATCTCCAATCACTGCCCAGGGGTGAGTCTGATGCAGAAATCAGAACTCCTCCTTACCCATGGCAAGAACCCTTGTGGTTGGCACGTTGTCCAACGTTCAGTGTAGGAGAAACCAGCATTCAACCTGAGGCCCCGCCCATTCTTGCGTGCGACGAGGGCATACATACGCATTGTGACCCTCAGCATGAGTCCTGTCCTCTAGTAAGTCCTCTCAGTGGCTGGACCATTAGATGTCATAATGGGCTTGACATGTCCCTAGGCCCCAATTTTTAACCAGATTTCTGATTGTCCAGTCGCCCCTCCCCAGGCCTTTACTCTGGAATCCCTCATTTGGTGGGACACCTGAGGTTAAAAAAGAAAACAACAACAACAACAACAACAACAACAACAAAAACGGACTTCTTGCAGCCCACAGAATGACCCCAAACTCTTTGGACGGGGCCAAACTACCAGAGAGTAAGACTCGTCGATTTCCCATGAAGTCACCCAGAAATTCCACGACCATGAGTGACACGATATCCAGAGACAAAAACTTGAGCAGGAGCCTCACACTCGCCCTTTTTTCAAATCCCGAAGAGTTCTCCTCATGGTCTGTAGATCAGTCCTGCCATACCTATGACCGAAAACATAAGCCGAGTTTGTGTTTTCAGACAACTGTCCAAACAGCTCTGGCCTACACACCCTACAGGCTCAGGGCCCTGGAGCCAAACCTGAGGACTGTACTTGCCCTCTCCAAGGGAATTGTGTGTGCCCATTCCAATGGCCACAACCCTTCGAATAGGATAAACCTCCAAAGTCCCTGATCCATCTCAATAGTGGTGGCTTCCCAGGAAAAACAGGGGCAATCTGAGCCCAACTGAGCACCTACCTGCACTCACACCCATAGACAGATGTCTCCAGAGTTAAAAAGTAAAGAACAGGCCCCTAGGAACTAATCAGATCCATTGCTTTGGTTTCCCGTCATCTCTCCTCAGAGGCCTGGATTTCAAAACAGCATATAGCTGTTTCTTGACTCACCCATCAGAAAACATCTCATCTACACATGGGAAACTTGCACGTTGGAGCTGTGTCAAAGCCTCTGTTTAGGAGAACCCTTTAGGGCCCCAGTGCCACCGCTTCATTCCAAGGTCTCCATAGACACAAAAGCACATTAGGACCCATCCCCAGGGGTGTCCATTTCAACTCAGCGTCCTCTGTTGCTCCCCACAGATCCAGGAGATCTAACCTTTCTTGTTGCTAGGAGACAATTGGAATGCGAGGTGGGCTACCCAGCCATCCATCCTTAGAACCCTGCTCAGAATCATTGGCCTGGACCCATACAACAGGTCTCAATTGTTCTGCAGAAGACACTCTGCAGTTTGGAGCTTCTCACAACTCCCATCGTGGGAAAACCCCCATGGCCTCGTGATGCCCCCCCATTCATGAAGAGGCCATCAGGGACAGAAACTCCAACCTGAGCGATCGTCTGATCCTCGCCCTGACTTCAGATGCACGAGATCTCGATTCAGGTCTGTAGATTGTGCCTGCCATGGCCTCACACAGAAACCTAAGCCTAGCTTCTGTTCTCAGACTTTGGTCGTCAGACTACTGGCCCACAAGCCCTCCAGTTTGACAATCCAGATCTAAAATGCAGCACCCTTCCCGCCCTCCAGAAGAAAAAACATTGTCCTCTGGGGCTACCAGGTAACCCCAAATGAGGATCAACCTGCACCGACTTTGGCTGTACCCCAAATACATAGGCTGACCAGGGCGCTAATGCCCTTTCTGACACAGGCTGAGCCTGGACCCCTTGCCCCTCCCAGGCAGCTGGCCACACACTGAGCACATCGAGCCACCTTGGCCTTAGGTCGTCACCTCTTCCCAACCTCGGTTTTCAGGTTTCAGAACTTAGACCTTATCTCCAATCACTGCCCAGGGTTGAAGGTGATGCAGAAATCAGAACTCCTTCCCCATGGCAAGAAACTTTGTGGTTGGCATGTTGTCCAACGTTCAGTGTAGTTGAAACCAGTGTGGCCCATGAGGCCCCGCCCATGCTAGCCGGCCACATTGGTCACAAACGCACATTGTGACCCTCAGGCTCAGCACAGTCCTCAAGTAAGGCCACTCAGTGGCTGGATGAAGAGTAGCATATTGGGCTTGCCTTGCCCCTAGGCCCCAATTTTTAACCATAGTTCGGGTTGTCCCTTCAGTCTTCCCCACGGCTTTGCTTTGGAATTCCTCTTTTGGTGGGACACCTGAGGAACAAAACTGAAATGAGTCGTCCCATCCCACAGATTGACGAAAAGCAACTGGGAATCGGGCCAAATCCTCAGAGAGGAAGATTCGTCCATGGCCCATGAGGCCTCCCCGACATTCCACGGCCATCGCTGATACAAAATCCAGAGACTAAAGCCTGAGCAAGCGCCACAGACTCGCACTTTCTTCATTTCCTGAAGAGTTCTTCACATGGTTTGTAGATCGGGCCTGATATACCTACGTCCCCAAACCTAAGCTGAGTTTGTGTTTTCAGACATCTGTCCTCAAAGTCTTGGGCCACACACCCTCCAGGCTGGACCCCGGGAGACACACATTAGGACTGGGACTACCAATCCATGGGAATTCTGCCCATTCCATGGTCCAAAATCATACAAATTAGGAGAAACCTCCAAAGTCCCTGAGGCCATCCCAATAGTGTAGGTCGCCCGGAACAAACAAGGGCTGTCTGACACCAGCTGATAATCGACCTCCACTCATACCATAGATGGATGTCCCCATAGAAGAAGATTGAACCAGACAGGACCCTAGGCCATAATAGGATCCATTGCTTTGGGTTACAGGCATGTGTCCTCAAAAGCCTGATTCCAATACGAGCATAGGGGTTTTCCTGAGGCAACCATCAGACCTCATCTCGTCTCCACAAGGAAACCTGTGCATGGGAGCCATGTCCAAAGCTTAGGAGAGTACTTCAGGGTCCCGGTGCCACCGCCCCATTCCAAGGCCCTCATGGACACAAAAACACACGTTAGGACCCATCCTCTGGAAAGTGCATTTCAACTCAGCCACCCCTGTTGCTCCCGCAGAGCCATCAGATCTAAACTGTCTTGTTGCTAGGAGACAATTGGAAGGCGAGGCGGACTTCCCAGGCATCCATCCTCGAACGGTGCTCTGGAGTCATTCCATATGGGATGTCCTGGAGCTGTCCAACAGGTCTCAATTGTCCCGCAGAAGGAATCCTTGAAGGGGGCATCCCACATCTCCCAACGTGGAAAACCTCCGTGGCCTCGAGATTCCGCTCCCTTCATGAAGGGGCCGTCATGCACAGAAACTCCAACCTGAGCCAACGTCGGATCCTCGCCCTGACTTCAGATGCATGAGATATTGGTTCAGATCTGCAGGGGGTACCTGCCGTGCCCTCACCCTGAATCCGAAGTCTAGCTTGTGTTCTCAGACTTCCGTCCTCACTCTCCTGGCCCCGAAGCCCTCAAGTTTGGCAATTCCGGACCGACAATGAAGCACTCTGCCTGCCCTCTAGAAAATATATATTGTCTAATGAGCAGCCCAGGCAGCTTAAATGAGGATAAGCCTACACGGCACTCGAATGTACCCAACTTATATAGTCTAACCTGGGCACTAATGCACTGTCTGACACAACCTGACCCCGGACCTGCTGACCAACACCCAGACAGCTGACCGCACGCTGAGCACATCAGACCCGCCATGGCCTTAGGTCATCATCTCTTCCCTACCTCAGTTTTCAGGCTTCAGAACCTAGACCTTATCTCCAATCACTGCCCACGCGTGACTGTGATGCAGAAATCAGAACTCTTCCTGACCGATGGCAAGAAACCTTGTGGTTGGCATGTTGTCCAACGTTCAGTGTAGGAGAATCCAGCATTCACCCTGAGGCCCCGCCCATTGTTGCGTGCGAAGAGAGCATAAACACGCATTGTGACCTCAACGTGAGTTCTGTCCTCTAGTAAGTCCTCTCAGTGCCTGGACCATTAGATGTCATAATGGGCTTGACATGTCCCTAGTCCCCAATTTTTAACCAGATTTCTGGTTGTCCAGTCGCCCCACCCCAGGGCTCTACTCTGGAATCCCTCATTTGGTGGGACATCTGAGGTTGAAAAACAAAATTAAACAAATCGACAACAACAAAAAAACGGTCTTCTTCCATCCCCAGAATGACCCCAAACTCTTTGGACGGGACCGAACCCCCAGAGAGTAAGACTCGTCCATTTCCCATGAAGTCACCCGGCAATTTCACGACCATGAGTGACACGATATCCAGAGACGAAAACTTGAGCAAGAGCCTCACACTCGCCCTTTTTTCATATCCCGAAGTGTTCTCCTCATGGTCTGTAGATCAGTCCTGCCATACCTATGACCCAAAACATAAGCCGAGTTTGTGTTTTCAGACAACTGTCCAAACAGCTCTGGCCTACACACCCTACAGGCTCAGGGCCCTGGAGCCAAACCTGAGGACTGTACTTGCCCTCTCCAAGGGAATTGTATGTGCCCATTCCAATGGCCACAACCCTACTAGTAGGATAACCTCCAAAGTCCCTGAGGCCATCCCAATAGTTGTGGCTTCCCAGGACAAACAGGGGCAATCTGAGCCCATCTGAGCACCTACCTGCACTCAGACCCGTAGACTGATGTCCCCAGAGGTAAAAAGGAACGAACAGGCCCCTAGGCACTAATCGGATCCATTGCTTTGGTTTCCAGGCATCTCTCCTCAGAGGCCTGGATTTCAATACCAACATATGGCTGTTTCTTGACTCACCCATCAGAACAAATCTCATCTACACATGGGAAACATGCACGTTGGAGCTGTGTCAAAGCCTCTGTTTAGGAGAACCCTTCAGGGCCCCAGGGCCACCGCTTCATTCCAAGGTCTCCATAGACACAAAAACATATTAGGACACATCCACAGGAGAGTCCATTTCAACTCAGCCTCCTCGGTTGCCCCCCACATCCAGCAGATCTAACCTGTCTTGTTGCTTGGAGACAATTGGAATGCGAGGTGGGCTACCCAGCCATCCATCCTTAGAACCCTGCTCGGAATCGTGGGCCTGGAGCCAACCAACAGGTCTCAATTGTCCTGCAGAAGAATCTTTGCAGTTTGGAGCTTCTCACAACTCCCATCGTGGGAAAACCCCCATGTCCTCGTGATCCAACCCCCTTCAAGAAAGGGCCATCAGGGCAGAAAGTCCAACCTGAGCGATCGTCCGATCCTTGCCCTGACTTCAGATGCACGAGATCTTGATTGAGGTCTGTAGATTGTGCCTGCCATATCCTCACCCAGAAACCTAGGCCTAGCTTGGGTTCTCAGACTCCGTCCTCAGACTACTGGCCCACAAGCCCTCCAGTTGGGCAATCCAGAACTACAATGCCGCACTCTGCCTGCCCTACAGAAGTAAAACATTGCCCTCAGGGCTACCCCGAAACCGCAAATGAGGATCAACCTGCACGCCATTCGGCTGTACCCCAAACATATAGGCTGACCTGGGCACTATTTCCCCTTCTGACCCAGCCTGAGCCTGGACCTCCTGGTCCCACCCAGATAGCTGGCCGCACACTGAGCACATCGGACCCGCCATGGCCTTAGGTCGTCATCTCTTCCCAACTGCGGTTTTCAGGCTCCAGAACCTAGACCTTATCACCAACCACTGCCCAGGTCTGAAAATGATTCAGAAATCAGAACTCTTTCCCCATGGCAAGAAACCTTGTGGTTGGCATGTTGTCCAACGTTCAGTGTAGTTGAAACAAGCGTGGCCCATGAGGCCGAGCCCATGCTTGCGGGCCACATTGGTCACAAACACACATTGTGACCCTCAGCCTGAGCCCAGTCCTCAGGTAAGGCCTCTCAGGGCCTATATGAAGAGACAGCATATTGGGCTTGCCATGCCCCTAGGCCCCAATTTTTAACCATAGTTCTCGGTTGTCCCTTCACTCTTCCCCAGGGCTCTGCTTTGGAATTCCTCTTTTGGTGGGACACCTGAGGTAACAAACCTGAAAGGAGTCCTCCCATCCCACAGATTGACGAAAAACAATTGGGATCGGGCCAAATCCACAGAGAGGAAGATTCGTCCATGGCCCATGAGACCTCCCCAACATTCCACGGCCATCGCTGAAACAAAATCCAGAGACAAAAGCCTGACCAAGCGCCTCAGACTCGCTCATTCTTCATATCCTGAAGAGTTCTTCTCATGGTTTGTAGATCGGGCGTGCCATACCTACGTCCCCAAACTTAAGCTGAGTTTGTGTTTTCAGTCTTCTGTCCTCAAAGTCCTGGGCCACACTCCCTCCAGGCTGGGGCCCCTGGAGCCACACATTAGGACTGCCCCCACCCAATCCATGGGAATTCTGCCCATTCCATTGTCAAACATCGTACAAATTAGGAGAACCCTCCAAAGTCCCTGAGGCCATCCCAATAGTGTAGGTCGCCCGGGACATAAAAGGGCGGTTGATACCAGCTGGGCATCTACCTCCACTCATTTACCTCACTCATACCAAGAAGATTGAACCAGACAGGACCCGAGGCCATTATCGGATCCATTGCTTTGGTTTACAGGCATGTCTCCTCAGACTCCTGGATTCCCATACCAGCAGAGGGGATTCCCTGAGGCACTCATGAGAACAAATCTCGTCTCCACAAGGAAACTTGTGCATGGTAGCTAAGCCAAAGCTTAGGAGAATACTTCAGGGTCCCGGTGCCACCTCCCCATTCCCAGGCCCTCATGGACACAAACACACGTTAGGACCCATTCTCTGGAATGTGCATTTCAACTCAGCCACCCCGGTTGCTCCCGCAGATCCATTATATCTAAACTGTCTTGTTGCTAGGAGACAATTGGAAGGCGAGGCGGACTTCCCAGGCATCCATCCTCAAACAGTGATCTGGAGTCAATCCATATGGGCTGTCCTGGAGCTGTCCATCAGGTCTCAATTGTCCCGCAGAAGGAATCCTTGAAGGGGGCATCCCACATCTCCCAACGTGGAAAACCTCCATGGCCTCGAGATTCCGCTCCCTTCATGAAGGGGCCGTCATGCACAGAAACTCCAACCTGAGCCAACGTGGGATCCTCGCCCTGACTTCAGATGCATGAGATATTGGTTCAGATCTGGAGGGGGTACCTGCCGTGCCCTCACCCTGAATCCGAAGTCTAGCTTGTGTTCTCAGACTTCCGTCCTCACTCTCCTGGCCCCGAAGCCCTCAAGTTTGGCAATTCCGGACCGACAATGAAGCACTCTGCCTGCCCTCTAGAAAAAATTGATTGCCTAATGAGCAGCCCAGGCAGGTTAAATGAGGATAAACCTACACGGCACTCGAATGTACCCAAATTATATAGTCTAATCTGGGCACTAATGCACTGTCTGACACAACCTGAGCCCGGACCTGCTGACCAACACCCAGACAGCTGACCGCACGCTGAGCACATCAGACCCGCCATGGCCTTAGGTCATCATCTCTTCCCTACCTCAGTTTTCAGGCTTCAGAACCTAGACCTTATCTCCAATCACTGCCCACGGGTTTCTGTGATGCAGAAATCAGAACTCTTCCTGACCCATGGCAAGAAACCTTGTGGTTGGCATGTTGTCCAACGTTCAGTGTAGGAGAAACCAGCATTCACCCTGAGGCCCCGCCCATTCTTGAGTGCGACGAGAGCATAAACAGGCATTGTGACCTCAGCTTGTGTCCTGTCCTCTAGTAAGTCCTCTCAGTGGCTGGACCATTAGATGTCATAATGGGCTTGACATGTCCCTAGTCCCCAATTTTTAACCAGATTTCTGGTTGTCCAGTCGCCCCACCCCAGGGCTCTACTCTGGAATCCCTCATTTGGTGGGACATCTGAGGTTGAAAAACAAAATGAAACAAATCGACAACAACAACAAAAAAACGAACTTCTTCCATCCCCTGAATGACCCCAAACTCTTTGGACGGGACCGAACCCCCAGAGAGTAAGACTCGTCCATTTCCCATGAAGTCACCCGGCAATTTCACGACCATGAGTGACACGATATCCAGAGACAAAAACTTGAGCAAGAGCCTCACACTCGCCCTTTTTTCATATCCCGAAGTGCTCTCCTCATGGTCTGTAGATCAGTCCTGCCATACCTATGACCCAAAACATAAGCCGAGTTTGTGTTTTCAGACAACTGTCCAAACAGCTCTGGCCTACACACCCTACAGGCTCAGGGCCCTGGAGCCAAACCTGAGGACTGTACTTGCCCTCTCCAAGGGAATTGTATGTGCCCATTCCAATGGCCACAACCCTACTAATAGGATAACCTCCAAAGTCCCTGAGGCCATCCCAATAGTTGTGGCTTCCCAGGACAAACAGGGGGCAATCTGAGCCCATCTGAGTACCTACCTGCACTCAGACCCGTAGACTGATGTCCCCAGAGGTAAAAAGGAACGAACAGGCCCCTAGGCACTAATCGGATCCATTGCTTTGGTTTCCAGGCATCTCTCCAAGGAGGCCTGGATTTCAATACCAGCATATGGCTGTTTCTTGACTCACCCATCAGAACAAATCTCATCTACACATGGGAAACATGCACGTTGGAGCTGTGTCAAAGCCTCTGTTTAGGAGAACCCTTCAGGGCCCCAGGGCCACCGCTTCATTCCAAGGTCTCCATAGACACAAAAACATATTAGGACACATCCCCAGGAGAGTCCATTTCAACTCAGCCTCCTCGGTTGCCCCCCACATCCAGCAGTTCTAACTTGTCTTGTTGCTTGGAGACAATTGGAATGCGAGGTGGGCTACCCAGCCATCCATCCTTAGAACCCTGCTCGGAATCGTGGGCCTGGAGCCAACCAACAGGTCTCAATTGTCCTGCAGAAGAATCTTTGCAGTTTGGAGCTTCTCACAACTCCCATCGTGGGAAAACCCCCATGTCCTCGTGATCCAACCCCCTTCAAGAAAGGGCCATCAGGGCAGAAAGTCCAACCTGAGCGATCGTCTTATCCTTGCCCTGACTTCAGATGCACGAGATCTCGATTGAGGTCTCTAGATTGTGCCTGCCATATCCTCACCCAGAAACCTAGGCCTAGCTTGGGTTCTCAGACTCCGTCCTCAGACTACTGGCCCACAAGCCCTCCAGTTTGGCAATCCAGAACTACAATGCCGCACTCTCCTGCCCTACAGAAGTAATACATTACCCTCAGGGCTACCCCGAAACCCCAAATGAGGATCAACCTGCATGCCATTAGGCTGTACCCCAAACATATAGGCTGACCTGGGCACTATTTCCCCTTCTGACCCAGCCTGAGCCTGGACCTCCTGGTCCCACCCAGACAGCTGGCCGCACACTGAGCACATTGGACACGCCATGGCCTTAGGTCGTCATCTCTTCCCAACTGAGGTTTTCTGGCTCCAGAACCTAGACCTTATCTCCAACCACTGCCCAGGGTTGAAAATGATGGAGAAATCAGAACTCTTTCCCCATGGCAAGAAACCTTGTGGTTGGCATGTTGTCCAACGTTCACTGTAGTTGAAACAAGCGTGGCCCATGAGGCCCAGCCCATGCTTGCGGGCCACATTGCTCACAAACACACATTGTGACCCTCAGCCTGAGCCCAGTCCTCAGGTAAGGCCTCTCAGGGCCTATATGAAGAGACAGCATTTTGGGCTTGCCATGTTCCTAGGCCGCAATTTTTAACCATAGTTCGGGTTGTCCCTTCACTCTTCCCCAGGGCTCTGCTTTGGAATTCCTCTTTTGGTGGGACACCTGAGGTAACAAACCTGAAAGGAGTCCTCCCATCCCACATATTGACGAAAAACAATTGGGATCTGGCCAAATCCACAGAGAGGAAGATTCGTCCATGGCCCATGAGACCTCCCCAACATTCCACGGCCATCGCTGAAACAAAATCCAGAGACAAAAGCCTGAGCAAGTGCCTCAGACTCGCTCATTCTTCATATCCTGAAGAGTTCTTCTCATGGTTTGTAGATCGGGCGTGCCATACCTACGTCCCCAAACTTACGCTGAGTTTGTGTTTTTAGTCTTCTGTCCTCAAAGCCCTGGGCCACACTCCCTACAGGCTGGGGCCCCTGGAGCCACACATTAGGACTGCCCCCACCCAATTCAGGGAATTCTGCCCATTCCATTGTCAAAAATCATACAAATTAGGGGAAGCCTCCAAAGTCCCTGAGGCCATCCTAATAGTGTCGGTCGCCCGGGACAAAAAAGGGCGGTTGATATCGGCTGCGCATCTACCTCCACTCATCTACCCCCACTCATACCATGAAAATTGAACCAGACAGGACCCGAGGCCATTATCGGATCCATTGCTTTGGTTTACAGGCATGTCTCCTCAGACTCCTGGATTCCAATACCAGCAGAGGGGATTTCCTGAGGCACCCATCACAACAAATCTCGTCTCCACAAGGAAACTTGTGCCTGGGAGCTATGCCAAAGCTTAGGAGAATACTTCAGGGTCCGGTGCCACCTCCCCATTCCAACGCCCTCATGGACACAAACACACGTTAGGACCCATCCTCTGGAAAGTGCATTTCAACTCAGTTACCCCGGTTGCTCCCGCAGATCCATTAGATCTAAACTGTATTGTTGCTAGGAGACAATTGGAAGGCGAGGCGGACTTCCCAGGCATCCATCCTGGAACGTTGCTCTGGAGTCATTCCATATGGGATGTACTGTAGCTTTCCAATAGGTCACAATTGTCCCGCAGAAGGATTCCTTGAAGGGGGCATCCCACATCTCCAAACGTAGAAACCTCCATGGCCTCGAGATTCCGCTCCCTTCATGAAGGGCCCTCATGCACAGAAACTCCAACCTGAGCCAACGTCGGATCCTCGCCCTGACTTCAGATGCATGAGATATTGGTTCAGATCTGCAGGGGGTCCATGCCGTGCCCTAACCCTGAATCCGAAGTCTAGCTTGTGTTCTCAGACTTCCGTCCTCACTCTCCTGGCCCCGAAGCCCTAAGGTTTGGAAATTCCGGACCGACAATGAAGCGCTCTGCCTGCCCTCTAGAAAAAATATATTGCCTAATGAGCTGCCCAGGCAGCTTAAATGAAGATATACCTACACGGCACTCGAATGTACCCAAATTATATAGTCTAACCTGGGCACTAATGCACTGTCTGAAACAACCTAGGCCCGGACCTGCTGACCAACACCCAGACAGCTGACCGCACGCTGAGCACATCAGACCCGCCATGGCCTTAGGTCATCATCTCTTCCCTACCTCAGTTTTCAGACTTCAGAACCTAGACCTTATCTCCAATCACTGCCCACGGGTGACTGTGATGCAGAAATCAGAACTCTTCCTGACCCATGGCAAGAAACCTTGTGGTTGGCATGTTGTCCAACTTTCAGTGTAGGAGAAACCAGCATTCACCCTGAGGCCCCGCCCATTCTTGAGTGCGACGAGAGCATAAACACGCATTGTACCTCAGCGTGAGTCCTGTCCTCTAGTAAGTCCTCTCAGTGGCTGGACCATTAGATGTCATAATGGGCTTGACATGTCCCTAGTCCCCAATTTTTAACCAGATTTCTGGTTGTCCAGTCGCCCCACCCCAGGGCTCTACTCTGGAATCCCTCATTTGGTGGGACATCTGAGGTTGAAAAACAAAATGAAACAAATCGACAACAACAACAACAAAAAAACGGACTTCTTCCATCCCCAGAATGACCCCAAACTCTTTGGACAGGACCGAATCCCCAGAGAGTAAGACTCGTCCATTTCCCTTGAAGTCACCCGGCAATTTCACGACCATGAGTGACACGATATCCAGAGACAAAAACTTGAGCAAGAGCCCCACACTCGCCCTTTCTTTATATCCCGAAGTGTTCTCCTCATGGTCTGTAGATCAGTCCTGCCATACCTATGACCCAAAACATAAGCCGAGTTTGTGTTTTCAGACAACTGTCCAAACAGCTCTGGCATACACACCCTACAGGCTCAGGGCCCTGGAGCCAAACCTGAGGACTGTACTTGCCCTCTCCAAGGGAATTGTATGTGCCCATTCCAATGGCCACGACCCTACTAGTAGGATAACCTCCAAAGTCCCTGAGGCCATCCCAATAGTTGTGGCTTCCCAGGACAAACAGGGGCAATCTGAGCCCATCTGAGCACCTACCTGCACTCAGACCCGTAGACTGATGTCCCCAGAGGTAAAAAGGAACGAACAGGCCCCTAGGCACTAATCGGATCCATTGCTTTGGTTTCCAGGCATCTCTCCTCAGAGGCCTGGATTTCAATACCAGCATATGGCTGTTTCTTGACTCACCCATCAGAACAAATCTCATCTACACATGGGAAACATGCACGTTGGAGCTGTGTCAAAGCCTCTGTTTAGGAGAACCCTTCAGGGCCCCAGGGCCACCGCTTCATTCCAAGGTCTCCATAGACACAAAAACATATTAGGACACATCCACAGGAGAGTCCATTTCAACTCAGCCTCCTCGGTTGCCCCCCACATCCAGCAGATCTAACCTGTCTTGTTGCTTGGAGACAATTGGAATGCGAGGTGGGCCTCCCAGCCATCCATCCTTAGAACCCTGCTCGGAATTGTGGGCCTGGAGCCAATCAACAGGTCTCAATTGTCCTGCAGAAGAATCTTTGCAGTTTGGAGCTTCTCACAACTCCCATCGTGGGAAAACCCCCATGTCTTCGTGATCCAACCCCCTTCAAGAATGGGCCATCAGGGCAGAAAGTCCAACCTGAGTGATCGTCTCATACTTGCCCTGACTTCAGATGCACGAGATCTCTATTGAGGTCTGTAGATTGTGCCTGCCATATCCTAACCCAGAAACCTAGGCCTAGCTTGGGTTCTCAGACTCCGTCCTCAGACTACTGGCCCACAAGCCCTCCAGTTTGGCAATCCAGAACTACAATGCCGCACTCTGCCTGCCCTACAGAAGTAAAACATTGCCCTCAGGGCTACCCCGAAACCACAAATGAGGATCAACCTGCACGCCATTCGGCTGTACCCCAAACATATAGGCTGACCTGGGCACTATTTCCCCTTCTGACCCAGCCTGAGCCTGGATTGAACCACACAGGACCCGAGGCCATTATCGGATCCATTGCTTTGGCTTACAGGCATGTCTCCTCAAAAGCCTGGATTCCAATACCAGCAGAGGGGATTTCCTGAGGCACCCATCAGAACAAATCTCATCTCCACAAGGAAACTTGTGCATGGGAGCTATGCCAAAGCTTAGGAGAATACTTCAGGGTCCCGGTGCCACCTCCCCATTCCAAGGCCCTCATGGACACAAACACACGTTAGGACCCATCCTCTGGAAAGTGCATTTCAACTCAGCCACCCCGGGTGCTCCCGCAGATCCATTAGATCTAAACTGTCTTGTTGCTAGGAGACAATTGGAAGGCGAGGCGGACTTCCCAGGCATCCATTCTCGAACGGTGCTCTGGAGTCATTTCGTATGGGATGTCCTGGAGCTGTCCAAAAGTTCTCAATTGTCTCGCAGAAGGAATCCTTGAAGGGGGCATCCCACATCTCCCAACGTGGAAAACCTCCATGGCCTCGAGATTCCGCTCCCTTCATGAAGGGGCCGTCATGCACAGAAACTCCAACCTGAGCCAACGTCGGATCCTCGCCTCACTTCAGATGCATGAGATATTGTTTCAGATCTGCAGGGAGTACCTGCCGTGCCCTCACCCTGAATCCGAAGTCTAGCTTGTGTTCTCAGACTTCCGTCCTCACTCACCTGGCCCCGAAGCCCTCAAGTTTGGCAATTCCGGACTGAAAATGAAGCACTCTGCCTGCCCTCTAGAAACAATATATTGCCTAATGAGCTGCCCAGGCAGCTTAAATGAAGATAACCCTACACGGCACTCGAATGTACCCAAATTATATAGTCTAACCTGGGCACTAATGCACTGTCTGACACAACCTGAGCCCGGACCTGCTGACCAACACCCAGACAGCTGACCGCATGCTGAGCACATCAGACACGCCATGGCCTTAGGTCATCATCTCTTCCCTACCTCAGTTTTCAGGCTTCAGAACCTAGACCTTATCTCCAATCACTGCCCACGGGTGACTGTGATGCAGAAATCAGAACTCTTCCTGACCCATGGCAAGAAACCTTGTGGTTGGCATGTTGTCCAACGTTCAGTGTAGGAGAAACCAGCATTCACCCTGAGGCCCCGCCCATTCTTGAGTGCGACGAGTGCATAAACACGCATTGTGACCTCAGCGTGAGTCCTGTCCTCTAGTAAGTCCTCTCAGTGGCTGGACCATTAGATGTCATAATGGGCTTGACATGTCCCTAGTCCCCAATTTTTAACCAGATTTCTGGTTGTCCAGTCGCCCCACCCCAGGGCTCTACTCTGGAATCCCTCATTTGGTGGGACATCTGAGGTTGAAAAACAAAATGAAACAAATCGACAACAACAACAAAAAAACGGACTTCTTCCATCCCCAGTATGAGCCCAAACTCTTTGGACGGGACCGAACCCCCAGAGAATAAGACTCGTCCATTTCCCATGAAGTCACCCGGCAATTTCACGACCATGAGTGACACGATATCCAGAGACAAAAACTTGAGCAAGAGCCTCACACTCGCCCTTTTTTCATATCCCGAAGTGTTCTCCTCATGGTCTGTAGATCAGTCCTGCCATACCTATGACCCAAAACATAAGCCGAGTTTGTGTTTTCAGACAACTGTCCAAAAAGCTCTGGCCTACAGACCCTACAGGCTCAGGGCCCTGGAGCCAAACCTGAGGACTGTACTTGCACTCTCCACGGGAATTGTATGTGCCCATTCCAATGGCCACAACCCTACTAGTAGGATAACCTCCAAAGTCCTTGAGGCCATCCCAATAGTTGTGGCTTCCCAGGACAAACAGGGGCAATCTGAGCCCATCTGAGCACCTACCTGCACTCAGAACCGTAGACTGATGTCCCCAGAGGTAAAAAGGAACGAACAGGCCCCTAGGCACTAATCGGATCCATTGCTTTTGTTTCCAGGCATCTCTCCTCTGAGGCCTGGATTTCAATACCAGCATATGGCTGTTTTTTGACTCACCCATCAGAACAAATCTCATCTACACATGGGAAACATGCACGTTGGAGCTGTGTCAAAGCCTCTGTTTAGGAGAATCCTTCAGGGCCCCAGGGCCACCGCTTCATTCCAAGGTCTCCATAGACACAAAAACATATAAGGACACATCCACAGGAGAGTCCATTTCAACTCAGCCTCCATGGTAGCCCCCCACATCCAGCAGATCTAACCTGTCTTGTTGCTTGGAGACAATTGGAATGCGAGGTGGGCTACCCAGCCATCCATCCTTAGAACCCTGCTCGGAATTGTTGGCCTAGAGCCAACCAACAGGTCTCAATTGTCCTGAAAAAGAATCTTTGCAGTTTGGAGCTTCTCACAACTCCCATCGTGCGAAAACCCCCATGTCCTCGTGATCCAACCCCCTTCAAGAAAGGGCCATCAGGGCAGAAAGTCCAACCTGAGCGATCGTCTGATCCTTGCGCTGACTTCAGATGCACGAGATCTCGATTGAGGTCTGTAGATTGTGCCTGCCATATCCTCACCCAGACACCTAGGCCTAGCTTGGGTTCTCAGACTCCGTCCTCAGACTACTGGCCCACAAGCCCTCCAGTTGGGCAATCCAGAACTACAATGCCGCACTCTGCCTGCCCTACAGAAGTAAAACATTGCCCTCAGGGCTACCCCGAAACCCCAAATGAGGATCAACCTGCACGCCATTCGGCTGTACCCCAAACATATAGGCTGACCTGGGCACTATTTCCCCTTCTGACCCAGCCTGAGCCTGGACCTCCTGGTCCCACCCAGACAGCTGGCCGCACACTGAGCACATCGGACCCGCCATGGCCTTAGGTCGTCATCTCTTCCCAACTGCGGTTTTCAGGCTCCAGAACCTAGACCTTATCTCCAACCACTGCCCAGGGTTGAAAATGATGCAGAAATCAGAACTCTTTCCCCATGGCAAGAAACCTTGTGCTTGGCATGTTGTCCAACGTTCAGTGTAGTTGAAACAAGCGTGGCCCATGAGGCCCAGCCCATGCTTGCGGGCAACATTGGTCACAAACACACATTGTGACCCTCAGCCTGAGCCCAGTCCTCAGGTAAGGCCTCTCAGGGCCTATATGAAGAGACAGCATATTGGGCTTGCCATGCCCCTAGGCCCCAATTTTTAACCATAGTTCGGGTTGTCCCTTCACTCATCCCCAGGGCTCTGCTTTGGAATTCCTCTTTTGGTGGGACACCTGAGGTAACAAACCTGAAAGGAGTCCTCCCATCCCACAGATGGACGAAAAACAATTGGGATCGGGCCAAATCCACAGAGAGGAAGATTCGTCCATGTCCCATGAGACCTCCCCAACATCCAAGGCCATCGTTGAAACAAAAGTCAGAGACAAAAGCCTGAGCAAGCGCCTCAGACACGCACATTCTTCGTATCCTGAAGAGTTCTTCTCATGGTTTGTAGATCGGGCGTGCCATACCTACGTCCCCAAACTTAAGCTGAGTTTGTGTTTTCAGTCTTCTGTCCTCAAAGTCCTGGGCCACACTCCCTCCAGGCTGGGGCCCCTGGAGCCACACATGAGGACTGCCCCCACCCAATCCATGGGAATTCTGCCTGTTCCATTGTCAAAAATCGTACAAATTAGGAGAACCCTCCAAATTCCCTGAGGCCATCCCAATAGTGTAGGTCGCCCGGGACAAAAAAGGGCGGTTGATACAGGCTGAGCATGTACCTCCACTCATCTACCTCCACCCATACCAAGAAGATTGAACTAGGCAGGACCCGAGGCCATTATCGGATCCATTGCTTTGGTTTACAGGCATGTCTCCTCAAAAGCCTGGATTCCCATACCAGCAGAGGGGATTTCCTGAGGCACCCATCAGAACAAATCTCATCTCCACAAGGAAACTTGTGCATGGGAGCTAAGCCAAAGCTTAGGAGAATACTTCAGGGTCCCGGTGCCACCTCCCCATTCCAAGGCCCTCATGGACACAAACACACGTTAGGACCCATCCTCTGGAAAGTGCATTTCAACTCAGCCACCCCGGTTGCTCCCGCAGATCCATTAGATCTAAACTGTGTTGTTGCTAGGAGATAATTGGACGGTGAGGCGGACTTCCCAGGCATCCATCCTCGAATGGTGCTCTGGAGTCATTCCATATGGGATGTCCTGGAGCTGTCCAACAGGTCTCAATTGTCCCGCAGAAGGAATCCTTGAAGGGGGCATCCCACATCTCCCAACGTGGAAAACATCCATGGCCTCGAGATTCCGCTCCCTTCATGAAGGGGCCGTCATGCACAGAAACTCCAAACTGAGCCAACGTCAGATCCTCGCCCTGGCTTCAGATGCATGAGATATTGGTTCAGATCTGCAGGGGGTACCTGCCGTGCCCTCACCCTGAATCCGAAGTCTAGCTTGTGTTCTCAGACTTCCGTCCTCACTCTCCTGGCCCCGAAGCCCTCAAGTTTGGCAATTCCGGACCGACAATGAGGCACTCTGCTTGCCCTCTAGAAAAAATATATTGCCTAATGAGCAGCCTAGGCAGCTTAAATGAGGATAAACCTACACGGCACTCGAATGTACCCAAATTATATAGTCTAACCTGGGCACTAATGCACTGTCTGACACAACCTGAGCCCGGACCTGCTGACCAACACCCAGACAGCTGACCGCACGCTGAGCACATCAGACCCGCCATGGCCTCAGGTCATCATCTCTTCCCTACCTCAGTTTTCAGGCTTCAGAACCTAGACCTTATCTCCAATCACTGCCCAGGGTTGAAAATGATGCAGAAATCAGAACTCTTTCCCCATGGCAAGAAACCTTGTGCTTGGCATGTTGTACAACGTTCAGTGTAGTTGAAACAAGCGTGGCCCATGAGGCCCAGCCCATGCTTGCGGGCCACATTGCTCACAAACACACATTGTGACCCTCAGCCTGAGCCCAGTCCTCAGGTAAGGCCTCTCAGGGCCTATATGAAGAGACAGCATATTGGGCTTGCCCTGCCCCTAGGCCCCAATTTTTAACCATAGTTCGGGTTGTCCCTTCACTCTTCCCCAGGGCTCTGCTTTGGAATTCCTCTTTTGGTGGGACACCTGAGGTAACAAACCTGAAAGGAGTCCTCCCATCCCACAGATTGACGAAAAACAATTGGGATCGGGCCAAATCCACAGAGAGGAAGATTCGTCCATGGCCCATGAGACCTCCCCAACATTCCACGGCCATCGCTGAAACAAAAGTCAGAGACAAAAGCCTGAGCGAGCGCCTCAGACTCGTTCATTCTTCATATCCTGAAGAGTTCTTCTCATGGATTGTAGATCGGGCGTGCCATACCTACGTCCCCAAACTTAAGCTGAGTTTGTGTTTTCAGTCTTCTGTCCTCAAAGTCCTGGGCCACACTCCCTCCAGGCTGGGGCCCCTGGAGCCACACATTAGGACTGACCCCACCCAATCCATGGGAATTCTGCCCGTTCCATTGTCAAAATTCGTACAAATTAGGAGAACCCTCCAAAGTCCCTGAGGCCATCCCAATAGTGTAGGTCGCCCGGGACAAAAAAGGGCGGTTGATACCGGCTGAGCATCTACCTCCGCTCATCTACCTCCACTCATACCAAGAAGATTGAACCAGACAGGACCTGAGGCCATTATCGGATCCATTGCTTTGGTTTACAGGCATGTCTCCTCAAAAGCCTGGATTCCATACCAGCCGAGGGGATTTCCTGAGGCACCCATCAGAACAAATCTCGTCTCCACAAGGAAACTTGTGCATGGGAGCTAAGCCAAAGCTTAGGAGAATACTTCAGGGTCCCGGTGCCACCTCCACATTCCAAGGCTCTCATGGACACAAACACACGTTAGGACCCATGCTCTGGAAAGTGCATTTCAACTCAGCCACCCCGGTTGCTCCCGCAGATCCATTAGATCTAAACTGTCTTGTTGCTAGGAGACAATTGGAAGGTGAGGCGGACTTCCCAGGCATCCATTCTCGAACGGTGCTCTGGAGTCATTCCATATGGGATGTCCTGGAGCTGTCCAACAGGTCTCAATTGTCCCGCAGAAGTAATCCTTGAAGGGGGCATCCCATATCTCCCAACGTGGAAAACCTCCATGGCCTCGAGATTCCGCTCCCTTCATGAAGGGGCCGTCATGCACAGAAACTCCAACCTGAGCCAACGTCGGATCCTCGCCCTGACTTCAGATGCATGAGATATTGGTTCAGATCTGCAGGGGGTACCTGCCGTGCCCTCACCCTGAATCCGAAGTCTAGCTTGTGTTCTCAGACTTCCGTCCTCACTCTCCTGGCCCCGAAGCCCTCAAGTTTGGCAATTCCGGACCGACAATGAGGCACTCTGCCTGCCCTCTAGAAAAAATATATTGCCTAATGAGCAGGCCAGGCAGCTTAAATGAGAATAAACCTCCACGGCACTCGAATGTACCCAAATTATATAGTCTAACCTGGGCTCTAATGCACTGTCTGACACAACCTGAGCCCGGACCTGCTGACCAAAACACAGACAGCTGACCGAACGCTGAGCACATCAGACCCGCCATGGCCTTAGGTCATCATCTCTTCCCTACCTCAGTTTTCTGGCTTCAGAACCTAGACCTTATCTCCAATCACTGCCCACGGGTGACTGTGATGCAGAAATCAGAACTCTTCCTGACCCATGGTAAGAAACCTTGTGGTGGCATGTTGTCCAACGTTCAGTGTAGGAGAAACCAGCATTCACCCTGAGGCCCCGCCCATTCTTGAGTGCGACGAGAGCATAAACACGCAATGTGACCTCACTGTGAGTCCTGTCCTCTAGTAAGTCCTCTCAGTGGCTGGACCATTAGATGTCATAATGGGCTTGACATGTCCCTAGTCCCCAATTTTTAACCAGATTTCTGGTTGTCCAGTCGCCCCACCCCAGGGCTCTACTCTGGAATCCCTCATTTGGTGGGACATCTGAGGTTGAAAAACAAAATGAAACAAATCGACAACAACAAAAAAACGGACTTCTTCCATCCCCAGAATGAGCCCAAACTCTTTGGACGGGACCGAACCCCCAGAGAATAAGACTCGTCCATTTCCCATGAAGTCACCCGGCAATTTCACGACCATGAGTGACACGATATCCAGAGACAAAAACTTGAGCAAGAGCCTCACACTCGCCCTTTTTTCATATCCCGAAGTGTTCTCCTCATGGTCTGTAGATCAGTCCTGCCATACCTATGACCCAAAACATAAGCCGAGTTTGTGTTTTCAGACAACTGTCCAAACAGCTCTGGCCTACACACCCTACAGGCTCAGGGCCCTGGAGCCAAACCTGAGGACTGTACTTGCCCTCTCCAAGGGAATTGTATGTGCCCATTCCAATGGCCACAACCCTACTAATAGGATAACCTCCAAAGTCCCTGAGGCCATCCCAAGTGTTGTGGCTTCCCAGGACAAACAGGGGCAATCTGAGCCCATCTGAGCACCTACCTGCACTCAGACCCGTAGACTGATGTCCCCAGAGGTAAAAAGGAACGAACAGGCCCCTAGGCACTAATCGGATCCATTGCTTTGGTTTCCAGGCATCTCTCCTCAGAGGCCTGGATTTCAATACCAGCATATGGCTGTTTCTTGACTCACCCATCAGAACAAATCTCATCTACACATGGGAAACATGCACGTTGGAGCTGTGTCAAAGCCTCTGTTTAGGAGAACCCTTCAGGGCCCCAGGGCCACCGCTTCATTCCAAGGTCCCCATAGACACAAAAACATATTAGGACACATCCACAGGAGAGTCCATTTCAACTAGCCTCCTCGGTTGCCCCCCACATCCAGCAGATCTAACCTGTCTTGTTGCTTGGAGACAATTGGAATGCGAGGTGGTCTACCCAGCAATCCATCCTTAGAACCCTGCTCGGAATCGTTGGCCTGGAGCCAACCAACAGGTCTCAATTGTCCTGCAGAAGAATCTTTGCAGTTTGGAGCTTCTCACAACTCCCATCGTGGGAAAACCCCCATGTCCTCGTGATCCAACCCCCTTCAAGAAAGGGCCATCAGGGCAGAAAGTCCAAACTGAGCGATCGTCTTATCCTTGCCCTGACTTCAGATGCACGAGATCTCGATTGAGGTCTGTAGATTGTGCCTGCCATATCCTCACCCAGACACCTAGGCCTAGCTTGGGTTCTCAGACTCCGTCCTCAGACTACTGGCCCACAAGCCCTCCAGTTTGGCAATCCAGAACTACAATGCCGCACTCTGCCTGCCCTACAGAAGTAAAACATTGCCCTCAGGGCTACCCCGAAACCGCAAATGAGGATCAACCTTCACGCCATTCGGCTGTACCCCAAACATATAGGCTGACCTGGGCACTATTTCCCCTTCTGACCCAGCCTGAGACTGGACCTCCTGGTCCCACCCAGACAGCTGGCCGCACACTGAGCACATCGGACCCGCCATGGCCTTAGGTCGTCATCTCTTCCCAACTGCGGTTTTCAGGCTCCAGAACCTAGACCTTATCTCCAACCACTGCCCAGGGTTGAAAATGATGCAGAAATCAGAACTCTTTCCCCATGGCAAGAAACCTTGTGCTTGGCATGTTGTCCAACGTTCAGTGTAGTTGAAACAAGCGTGGCCCATGAGGCCCAGCCTATGCTTGCGGGCAACATTGGTCGCAAACACACATTGTGACCCTCAGCCTGAGCCCAGTCCTCAGATAAGGCCTCTCAGGGCCTATATGAAGAGACAGCATATTGGGCTTGCCATGCCCCTAGGCCCCAATTTTTAACCATAGTTCGGGTTGTCCCTTCACACTTCCCCAGGGCTCTGCTTTGGAATTCCTCTTTTCGTGGGACACCTGCGGTAACAAACCTGAAAGGAGTCCTCCCATCCCACAGATGGACGAAAAACAATTGGGATCGGGCCAAATCCACAGAGAGGAAGATTCGTCCATGGCCCATGAGACCTCCCCAACATTCCACGGCCATCGCTGAAACAAAATCCAGAGACAAAAACCTGAGCAAGCGCCTCAGACTCGCTCATTCTTCATATCCTGAAGAGTTCTTCTCATGGTTTGTAGATCGTGCGTGCCATACCTAGTCCCCAAACTTAAGCTGAGTTTGTGTTTTCAGTCTTCTGTCCTCAAAGTCCTGGGCCACACTCCCTCCAGGCTGGGGCCCCTGGAGCCACACATTAGGACTGCCCCCACCCATTCCATGGGAATTCTGCCCGTTCCATTGTCAAAAATCGTACAAATTAGGAGAACCCTCCAAAGTCCCTGAGGCCTTCCCAATTGTGTAGGTCGCCCGGGACAAAAAAGGGCGGTTGATACCGGCTGAGCATCTACCTCCACTCATCTACCTCCACTCATACCAAGAAGATTGAACCAGACAGGACCCGAGGCCATTATCGGATCCATTGCTTTGGTTTACAGGCATGTCTCCTCAAAAGCCTGGATTCCAATAACAGCAGAGGGGATTTCCTGAGGCACCCATCAGAACAAATCTCGTCTCCACAAGGAAACTTGTGCATGGGAGCTAAGCCAAAGCTTAGGAGAATACTTCAGGGTCCCGGTGCCACCTCCCCATTCCAAGGCCCTCATGGACACAAACACATGTTAGGACCCATCCTCTGGAAAGTGCATTTCAACTAAGCCACCACGGTTGCTCCCGCAGATCCATTAGATCTAAACTGTCTTGTTGCTAGGAGACAATTGGAAGGTGAGGCGGACTTCCCAGGCATCCATCCTCGAACGGTGTTCTGGAGTCATTCCATATGGGATGTCCTGGAGCTGTCCAACAGGTCTCAATTGTCCCGCAGAAGGAATCCTTGAAGGGGGCATCCCACATCTCCCAACGTGGAAAACCTCCATGGCCTCGAGATTCCGCTCCCTTCATGAAGGGGCCGTCATGCACAGAAATTCCAACCTGAGCCAACGTCGGATCTTCGCCCTGAATTCAGATGCATGAGATATTGGTTCAGATCTGCAGGGGGTACCTGCCGTGCCCTCACCCTGAATCCGAAGTCTAGCTTGTGTTCTCAGACTTCCGTCCTCACTCTCCTGGCCCCGAAGCCCTCAAGTTTGGCAATTCCGGACCGACAATGAAGCACTCTGACTGCCCTCTAGAAAAAATATATTGCCTAATGAGCAGCCCAGACAGCTTAAATGAGGATATACCTACACGGCACTCGAATGTACCCAAATTATATAGTCTAACCTGGGCACTAATGCACTGTCTGACACAACCTGAGCCCGGACCTGCTGACCAACACCCAGACAGCTGACCGCACGCTGAGCACATCAGACCCGCCATGGCCTCAGGTCATCATCTCTTCCCTACCTCAGTTTTCAGGCTTCAGAACCTAGACCTTATCTCCAATCACTGCCCACGGGTGACTGTGATGCAGAAATCAGAACTCTTCCTGACCCATGGTAAGAAACCTTGTGGTTGGCATGTTGTCCAACGTTCAGTGTAGGAGAAACCAGCATTCACCCTGAGGCCCCGCCCATTCTTGAGTGCGACGAGAGCATAAACACGCATTGTGACCTCAGCGTGAGTCCTGTCCTCTAGTAAGTCCTCTCAGTGGCTGGACCATTAGATGTCATAATGGGCTTGACATGTCCCTAGTCCCCAATTTTTAACCAGATTTCTGGTTGTCCAGTCGCCCCACCCCAGGGCTCTACTCTGGAATCCATCATTTGGTGGGACATCTGAGGTTGAAAAACAAAATTAAACAAATCGACAACAACAAAAAAACGGACTTCTTCCATCCCCAGAATGACCCCAAACTCTTTGGAAGGGACCGAACCCCCAGAGAGTAAGACTCGTCCATTTCCCATGAAGTCACCTGGCAATTTCACGACCATGAGTGACACGATATCCAGAGACAAAAACTTGAGCAAGAGCCTCACAATCGCCCTTTTTTCATATCCCGAAGTGTTCTCCTCATGGTCTGTAGATCAGTCCTGCCATACCTATGACCCAAAACATAAGCCGAGTTTGTGTTTTCAGACAACTGTCCAAACAGCTCTGGCCTACACACCCTACAGGCTCAGGGCCCTGGTGCCAAACCTGAGGACTGTACTTGCCCTCTCCAAGGGAATTGTATGTGCCCATTCCAATGGCCACAACCCTACTAGTAGGATAACCTCCAAAGTCCCTGAGGCCATCCCAATAGTTGTGGCTTCCCAGGACAAACAGGGGCAATCTGAGCCCATCTGAGCACCTACCTGCACTCAGACCCGTAGACTGATGTCCCCAGAGGTAAAAAGGAACGAACAGGCCCCTAGGCACTAATCGGATCCATTGCTTTGGTTTCCAGGCATCTCTCCTCAGAGGCCTGGATTTCAATACCAGCATATGGCTGTTTCTTGACTCACCCATCAGAACAAATCTCATCTACACATGGGAAACATGCACGTTGGAGCTGTGTCAAAGCCTCTGTTTAGGAGAACCCTTCAGGGCCCCAGGGCCACCGCTTCATTCCAAGGTCTCCATAGACACAAAAACATATTAGGACACATCCCCAGGAGAGTCCATTTCAACTCAGCCTCCTCGGTTGCCCCCCACATCCAGCAGATCTAACCTGTCTTGTTGCTTGGAGACAATTGGAATGCGAGGTGGGCTACCCAGCCATCCATCCTTAGAACCCTGTTCGGAATCGTTGGCCTGGAGCCAACCAACAGGTCTCAATTGTCCTGCAGAAGAATCTTTGCAGTTTGGAGCTTCTCACAACTCCCATCGTGGGAAAACCCCCATGTCCTCGTGATCCAACCCCCTTCAAGAAAGGGCCATCAGGGCAGAAAGTCCAAACTGAGCGATCGTCTTATCCTTGCCCTGACTTCAGATGCACGAGATCTCGATTGAGGTCTGTAGATTGTGCCTGCCATATCCTAACCCAGACACCTAGGCCTAGCTTGGGTTCTCAGACTCCGTCCTCAGACTACTGGCCCACAAGCCCTCCAGTTGGGCAATCCAGAACTACAATGCCGCACTCTGCCTGCCCTACAGAAGTAAAACATTGCCCTCAGGGCTACCCCAAAACCCCAAATGAGGATCAACATGCACGCCATTCGGCTGTACCCCAAACATATAGGCTGACCTGGGCACTATTTTCCCTTCTGACACAGCCTGAGCCTGGACATCCTTGTCCCACCCAGACAGCTGGCCGCACACTGAGCACATCGAACCCGCCATGGCCTTAGGTCGTCATCTCTTCCCAACTGCGGTTTTCAGGCTCCAGAACCTAGACCTTATCTCCAACCACTGCCCAGGGTTGAAAATGATGCAGAAATCAGAACTCTTTCCCCATGGCAAGAAACCTTGTGCTTGGCATGTTGTCCAACGTTCAGTGTAGTTGAAACAAGCGTGGCCCATGAGGCCCAGCCCATGCTTGCGGGCCACATTGGTCACAAACACACATTGTGACCCTCAGCCTGAGCCCAGTCCTCAGGTAAGGCCTCTCAGGGCCTATATGAAGAGACAGCATATTGGGCTTGCCATGCCCCTAGGCCCCAATTTTTAACCATAGTTCGGGTTGTCCCTTCACTCTTCCCCAGGGCTCTGCTTTGGAATTCCTCTTTTGGTGGGACACCTGAGGTAACAAACCTGAAAGGAGTCCTCCCATCCCACAGATTGACGAAAAACAATTGGGATCGGGCCAAATCCACAGAGAGGAAGATTCGTCCATGGCCCATGAGACCTCCCCAACATTCCACGGCCATCGCTGAAACAAAAGTCAGAGACAAAAGCCTGAGCGAGCGCCTCAGACTCGCTCATTCTTCATATCCTGAAGAGTTCTTCTCATGGATTGTAGATCGGGCGTGCCATACCTACGTCCCCAAACTTAAGCTGAGTTTGTGTTTTCAGTCTTCTGTCCTCAAAGTCCTGGGCCACACTCCCTCCAGGCTGGGGCCCCTGGAGCCACACATTAGGACTGCCCCCACCCAATCCATGGGAATTCTGCCCGTTCCATTGTCAAAATTCGTACAAATTAGGAGAACCCTCCAAAGTCCCTGAGGCCATCCCAATAGTGTAGGTCGCCCGGGACAAAAAAGGGCGGTTGATACCGGCTGAGCATCTACCTCCGCTCATCTACCTCCACTCATACCAAGAAGATTGAACCAGACAGGACCTGAGGCCATTATCGGATCCATTGCTTTTGTTTACAGGCATGTCTCCTCAAAAGCCTGGATTCCATACCAGCCGAGGGGATTTCCTGAGGCACCCATCAGAACAAATCTCGTCTCCACAAGGAAACTTGTGCATGGGAGCTAAGCCAAAGCTTAGGAGAATACTTCAGGGTCCCGGTGCCACCTCCACATTCCAAGGCCCTCATGGACACAAACACACGTTAGGACCCATGCTCTGGAAAGTGCATTTCAACTCAGCCACCCCGGTTGCTCCCGCAGATCCATTAGATCTAAACTGTCTTGTTGCTAGGAGACAATTGGAAGGTGAGGCGGACTTCCCAGGCATCCATCCTCGAACGGTGCTCTGGAGTCATTCCATATGGGATGTCCTGGAGCTGTCCAACAGGTCTCAATTGTCCCGCAGAAGGAATCCTTGAAGGGGGCATCCCATATCTCCCAACGTGGAAAACCTCCATGGCCTCGAGATTCCGCTCCCTTCATGAAGGTGCCGTCATGCACAGAAACTCCAACCTGAGCCAACGTCGGATCCTCGCCCTGACTTCAGATGAATGAGATATTGGTTCAGATCTGCAGGGGGTACCTGCCGTGCCCTCACCCTGAATCCGAAGTCTAGCTTGTGTTCTCAGACTTCCGTCCTCACTCTCCTGGCCCCGAAGCCCTCAAGTTTGGCAATTCCGGACCGACAATGAGGCACTCTACCTGCCCTCTAGAAAAAATATATTGCCTAATGAGCAGCCCAGGCAGCTTAAATGAGAATAAACCTCCACGGCACTGGAATGTACCCAAATTATATAGTCTAACCTGGGCTCTAATGCACTGTCTGACACAACCTGAGCCCGGACCTGCTGACCAAAACACAGACAGCTGACCGCACGCTGAGCACATCAGACCCGCCATGGCCTTAGGTCATCATCTCTTCCCTACCTCAGTTTTCTGGCTTCAGAACCTAGACCTTATCTCCAATCACTGCCCACGGGTGACTGTGATGCAGAAATCAGAACTCTTCCTGACCCATGGTAAGAAACCTTGTGGTGGCATGTTGTCCAACGTTCAGTGTAGGAGAAACCAGCATTCACCCTGAGGCCCCGCCCATTCTTGAGTGCGACGAGAGCATAAACACGCAATGTGACCTCACTGTGAGTCCTGTCCTCTAGTAAGTCCTCTCAGTGGCTGGACCATTAGATGTCATAATGGGCTTGACATGTCCCTAGTCCCCAATTTTTAACCAGATTTCTGGTTGTCCAGTCGCCCCACCCCAGGGCTCTACTCTGGAATCCCTCATTTGGTGGGACATCTGAGGTTGAAAAACAAAATGAAACAAATCGACAACAACAAAAAAACGGACTTCTTCCATCCCCAGAATGAGCCCAAACTCTTTGGACGGGACCGAACCCCCAGAGAATAAGACTAGTCCATTTCACATGAAGTCACCCGGCAATTTCACGACCATGAGTGACACGATATCCAGAGACAAAAACTTGAGCAAGAGCCTCACACTCGCCCTTTTTTCATATCCCGAAGTGTTCTCCTCATGGTCTGTAGATCAGTCCTGCCATACCTATGACCCAAAACATAAGCAGAGTTTGTGTTTTCAGACAACTGTCCAAACAGCTCTGGCCTACACACCCTACAGGCTCAGGGCCCTGGAGCCAAACCTGAGGACTGTACTTGCCCTCTCCAAGGGAATTGTATGTGCCCATTCCAATGGCCACAACCCTACTAATAGGATAACCTCCAAAGTCCCTGAGGCCATCCCAAGAGTTGTGGCTTCCCAAAACAAACAGGGGCAATCTGAGCCCATCTGAGCACCTACCTGCACTCAGACCCGTAGACTGATGTCCCCAGAGGTAAAAAGGAACGAACAGGCCCCTAGGCACTAATCGGATCCATTGCTTTGTTTTCCAGGCATCTCTCCTCAGAGGCCTGGATTTCAATACCAGCATATGGCTGTTTCTTGACTCACCCATCAGAACAAATCTCATCTACACATGGGAAACATGCACGTTGGAGCTGTGTCAAAGCCTCTGTTTAGGAGAACCCTTCAGGGCCCCAGGGCCACCGCTTCATTCCAAGGTCCCCATAGACACAAAAACATATTAGGACACATCCACAGGAGAGTCCATTTCAACTAGCCTCCTCGGTTGCCCCCCACATCCAGCAGATCTAACCTGTCTTGTTGCTTGGAGACAATTGGAATGCGAGGTGGTCTACCCAGCAATCCATCCTTAGAACCCTGCTCGGAATCGTTGGCCTGGAGCCAACCAACAGGTCTCAATTGTCCTGCAGAAGAATCTTTGCAGTTTGGAGCTTCTCACAACTCCCATCGTGGGAAAACCCCCATGTCCTCGTGATCCAACCCCCTTCAAGAAAGGGCCATCAGGGCAGAAAGTCCAAACTGAGCGATCGTCTTATCCTTGCCCTGACTTCAGATGCACGAGATCTCGATTGAGGTCTGTAGATTGTGCCTGCCATATCCTCACCCAGACACCTAGGCCTAGCTTGGGTTCTCAGACTCCGTCCTCAGACTACTGGCCCACAAGCCCTCCAGTTGGGCAATCCAGAACTACAATGCCGCACTCTGCCTGCCCTACAGAAGTAAAACATTGCCCTCAGGGCTACCCCGAAACCGCAAATGAGGATCAACCTGCACGCCATTCGGCTGTACCCCAAACATATAGGCTGACCTGGGCACTATTTCCCCTTCTGACCCAGCCTGAGACTGGACCTCCTGGTCCCACCCAGACAGCTGGCCGCACACTGAGCACATCGGACCCGCCATGGCCTTAGGTCGTCATCTCTTCCCAACTGCGGTTTTCAGGCTCCAGAACCTAGACCTTATCTCCAACCACTGCCCAGGGTTGAAAATGATGCAGAAATCAGAACTCTTTCCCCATGGCAAGAAACCTTGTGCTTGGCATGTTGTCCAACGTTCAGTGTAGTTGAAACAAGCGTGGCCCATGAGGCCCAGCCCATGCTTGCGGGCAACATTGGTCACAAACACACATTGTGACCCTCAGCCTGAGCCCAGTCCTCAGATAAGGCCTCTCAGGGCCTATATGAAGAGACAGCATATTGGGCTTGCCATGCCCCTAGGCCCCAATTTTTAACCATAGTTCGGGTTGTCCCTTCACTCTTCCCCAGGGCTCTGCTTTGGAATTCCTCTTTTCGTGGGACACCTGCGGTAACAAACCTGAAAGGAGTCCTCCTATCCCACAGATGGACGAAAAACAATTGGGATCGGGCCAAATCCACAGAGAGGAAGATTCGTCCATGGCCCATGAGACCTCCCCAACATTCCACGGCCATCGCTGAAACAAAATCCAGAGACAAAAACCTGAGCAAGCGCCTCAGACTCGCTCATTCTTCATATCCTGAAGAGTTCTTCTCATGTTTTGTAGATCGTGCGTGCCATACCTAGTCCCCAAACTTAAGCTGAGTTTGTGTTTTCAGTCTTCTGTCCTCAAAGTCCTGGGCCACACTCCCTCCAGGCTGGGGCCCCTGGAGCCACACATTAGGACTGCCCCCACCCATTCCATGGGAATTCTGCCCGTTCCATTGTCAAAAATCGTACAAATTAGGAGAACCCTCCAAAGTCCCTGAGGCCTTCCCAATAGTGTAGGTCGCCCGGGACAAAAAAGGGCGGTTGATACCGGCTGAGCATCTACCTCCACTCATCTACCTCCACTCATACCAAGAAGATTGAACCAGACAGGACCCGAGGCCATTATCGGATCCATTGCTTTGGTTTACAGGCATGTCTCCTCAAAAGCCTGGATTCCAATAACAGCAGAGGGGATTTCCTGAGGCACCCATCAGAACAAATCTCGTCTCCACAAGGAAACTTGTGCATGGGAGCTAAGCCAAAGCTTAGGAGAATACTTCAGGGTCCCGGTGCCACCTCCCCATTCCAAGGCCCTCATGGACACAAACACATGTTAGGACCCATCCTCTGGAAAGTGCATTTCAACTAAGCCACCACGGTTGCTCCCGCAGATCCATTAGATCTAAACTGTCTTGTTGCTAGGAGACAATTGGAAGGTGAGGCGGACTTCCCAGGCATCCATCCTCGAACGGTGTTCTGGAGTCATTCCATATGGGATGTCCTGGAGCTGTCCAACAGGTCTCAATTGTCCCGCAGAAGGAATCCTTGAAGGGGGCATCCCACATCTCCCAACGTGGAAAACCTCCATGGCCTCGAGATTCCGCTCCCTTCATGAAGGGGCCGTCTTGCACAGAAATTCCAACCTGAGCCAACGTCGGATCTTCGCCCTGAATTCAGATGCATGAGATATTGGTTCAGATCTGCAGGGGGTACCTGCCGTGCCCTCACCCTGAATCCGAAGTCTAGCTTGTGTTCTCAGACTTCCGTCCTCACTCTCCTGGCCCCGAAGCCCTCAAGTTTGGCAATTCCGGACCGACAATGAAGCACTCTGACTGCCCTCTAGAAAAAATATATTGCCTAATGAGCAGCCCAGACAGCTTAAATGAGGATATACCTACACGGCACTCGAATGTACCCAAATTATATAGTCTAACCTGGGCACTAATGCACTGTCTGACACAACCTGAGCCCGGACCTGCTGACCAACACCCAGACAGCTGACCGCACGCTGAGCACATCAGACCCGCCATGGCCTCAGGTCATCATCTCTTCCCTACCTCAGTTTTCAGGCTTCAGAACCTAGACCTTATCTCCAATCACTGCCCACGGGTGACTGTGATGCAGAAATCAGAACTCTTCCTGACCCATGGTAAGAAACCTTGTGGTTGGCATGTTGTCCAACGTTCAGTGTAGGAGAAACCAGCATTCACCCTGAGGCCCCGCCCATTCTTGAGTGCGACGAGAGCATAAACACGCATTGTGACCTCAGCGTGAGTCCTGTCCTCTAGTAAGTCCTCTCAGTGGCTGGACCATTAGATGTCATAATGGGCTTGACATGTCCCTAGTCCCCAATTTTTAACCAGATTTCTGGTTGTCCAGTCGCCCCACCCCAGGGCTCTACTCTGGAATCCATCATTTGGTGGGACATCTGAGGTTGAAAAACAAAATTAAACAATCGACAACAACAAAAAAACGGACTTCTTCCATCCCCAGAATGACCCCAAACTCTTTGGAAGGGACCGAACCCCCAGAGAGTAAGAATCGTCCATTTCCCATGAAGTCACCTGGCAATTTCACGACCATGAGTGACACGATATCCAGAGACAAAAACTTGAGCAAGAGCCTCACAATCGCCCTTTTTTCATATCCCGAAGTGTTCTCCTCATGGTCTGTAGATCAGTCCTGCCATACCTATGACCCAAAACATAAGCCGAGTTTGTGTTTTCAGACAACTGTCCAAACAGCTCTGGCCTACACACCCTACAGGCTCAGGGCCCTGGTGCCAAACCTGAGGACTGTACTTGCCCTCTCCAAGGGAATTGTATGTGCCCATTCCAATGGCCACAACCCTACTAGTAGGATAACCTCCAAAGTCCCTGAGGCCATCCCAATAGTTGTGGCTTCCCAGGACAAACAGGGGCAATCTGAGCCCATCTGAGCACCTACCTGCACTCAGACCCGTAGAGTGATGTCCCCAGAGGTAAAAAGGAACGAACAGGCCCCTAGGCACTAATTGGATCCATTGCTTTGGTTTCCAGGCATCTCTCCTCAGAGGCCTGGATTTCAATACCAGCATATGGCTGTTTCTTGACTCACCCATCAGAACAAATCTCATCTACACATGGGAAACATGCACGTTGGAGCTGTGTCAAAGCCTCTGTTTAGGAGAACCCTTCAGGGCCCCAGGGCCACCGCTTCATTCCAAGGTACCCATAGACACATAAACATATTAGGACACATCCACAGGAGAGTCCATTTCAACTCAGCCTCCTCGGTTGCCCACCACATCCAGCAGATCTAACCTGTCTTGTTGCTTGGAGACAATTAGAATGCGAGGTGGGCTACCCAGCCATCCATCCTTAGAACCCTGCTCGGAATCGTTGGCCTGGAGCCAACCAACAGGTCTCAATTGTCCTGCAGAAGAATCTTTGCAGTTTGGAGCTTCTCACAACTCCCATCGTGGGAAAACCCCCATGTCCTCGTGATCCAACCCCCTTCAAGAAAGGGCCATCAGGGCAGAAAGTCCAAACTGAGCGATCGTCTTATCCTTGCCCTGACTTCAGATGCACGAGATCTCGATTGAGGTCTGTAGATTGTGCCTGCCATATCCTCACCCAGACACCTAGGCCTAGCTTGGGTTCTCAGACTCCGTCCTCAGACTACTGGCCCACAAGCTCTCCAGTTGGGCAATCCAGAACTACAATGCCGCACTCTGCCTGCCCTACAGAAGTAAAACATTGCCCTCAGGGCTACCCCGAAACCGCAAATGAGGATCAACATGCACGCCATTCGGCTGTACCCCAAAAATATAGGCTGACCTGGGCACTATTTCCCCTTCTGACACAGCCTGAGACTGGACATCCTTGTCCCACCCAGACAGCTGGCCGCACACTGAGCACATCGAACCCGCCATGGCCTTAGGTCGTCATCTCTTCCCAACTGCGGTTTTCAGGCTCCAGAACCTAGACCTTATCTCCAACCACTGCCCAGGGTTGAAAATGATGCAGAAATCAGAACTCTTTCCCCATGGCAAGAAACCTTGTGCTTGGCATGTTGTCCAACGTTCAGTGTAGTTGAAACAAGCGTGGCCCATGAGGCCCAGCCCATGCTTGCGGGCCACATTGCTCACAAACACACATTGTGACCCTCAGCCTGAGCCCAGTCCTCAGGTAAGGCCTCTCAGGGCCTATATGAAGAGACAGCATATTGGGCTTGCCATGCCCCTAGGCCCCAATTTTTAACCATAGTTCGGGTTGTCCCTTCACTCTTCCCCAGGGCTCTGCTTTGGAATTCCTCTTTTGGTGGGACACCTGAGGTAACAAACCTGAAAGGAGTCCTCCCATCCCACAGATTGACGAAAAACAATTGGGATCGGGCCAAATCCACAGAGAGGAAGATTCGTCCATGGCCCATGAGACCTCCCCAACATTCCACGGCCATCGCTGAAACAAAAGTCAGAGACAAAAGCCTGAGCGAGCGCCTCAGACTCGCTCATTCTTCATATCCTGAAGAGTTCTTCTCATGGATTGTAGATCGGGCGTGCCATACCTACGTCCCCAAACTTAAGCTGAGTTTGTGTTTTCAGTCTTCTGTCCTCAAAGTCCTGGGCCACACTCCCTCCAGGCTGGGGCCCCTGGAGCCACACATTAGGACTGCCCCCACCCAATCCATGGGAATTCTGCCCGTTCCATTGTCAAAATTCGTACAAATTAGGAGAACCCTCCAAAGTCCCTGAGGCCATCCCAATAGTGTAGGTCGCCCGGGACAAAAAAGGGCGGTTGATACCGGCTGAGCATCTACCTCCGCTCATCTACCTCCACTCATACCAAGAAGATTGAACCAGACAGGACCTGAGGCCATTATCGGATCAATTGCTTTGGTTTACAGGCATGTCTCCTCAAAAGCCTGGATTCCATACCAGCCGAAGGGATTTCCTGAGGCACCCATCAGAACAAATCTCGTCTCCACAAGGAAACTTGTGCATGGGAGCTAAGCCAAAGCTTAGGAGAATACTTCAGGGTCCCGGTGCCACCTCCACATTCCAAGGCCCTCATGGACACAAACACACGTTAGGACCCATCCTCTGGAAAGTGCATTTCAACTCAGCCACCCCGGTTGCTCCCGCAGATCCATTAGATCTAAACTGTCTTGTTGCTAGGAGACAATTGGAAGGTGAGGCGGACTTCCCAGGCATCCATCCTCGAACGGTGCTCTGGAGTCATTCCATATGGGATGTCCTGGAGCTGTCCAACAGGTCTCAATTGTCCCGCAGAAGTAATCCTTGAAGGGGGCATCCCATATCTCCCAACGTGGAAAACCTCCATGGCCTCGAGATTCCGCTCCCTTCATGAAGGGGCCGTCATGCACAGAAACTCCAACCTGAGCCAACGTCGGATCCTCGCCCTGATCAGATGCATGAGATATTGGTTCAGATCTGCAGGGGGTACCTGCCGTGCCCTCACCCTGAATCCGAAGTCTAGCTTGTGTTCTCAGACTTCCGTCCTCACTCTCCTGGCCCCGAAGCCCTCAAGTTTGGCAATTCCGGACCGACAATGAGGCACTCTGCCTGCCCTCTAGAAAAAATATATTGCCTAATGAGCAGCCCAGGCAGCTTAAATGAGAATAAACCTCCACGGCACTCGAATGTACCCAAATTATATAGTCTAACCTGGGCTCTAATGCACTGTCTGACACAACCTGAGCCCGGACCTGCTGACCAACACCCAGACAGCTGACCGCACCCTGAGAACATCAGACCCGCCATGGCCTTAGGTCATCATCTCTTCCCTACCTCAGTTGTCAGGCTTCAGAACCTAGACCTTATCTCCAATCACTGCCCACGGGTGACTGTGATGCAGAAATCAGAACTCTTCCTGACCCATGGTAAGAAACCTTGTGGTGGCATGTTGTCCAACGTTCAGTGTAGGAGAAACCAGCATTCACCCTGAGGCCCCGCCCATTCTTGAGTGCGACGAGAGCATAAACACGCAATGTGACCTCACTGTGAGTCCTGTCCTCTAGTAAGTCCTCTCAGTGGCTGGACCATTAGATGTCATAATGGGCTTGACATGTCCCTAGTCCCCAATTTTTAACCAGATTTCTGGTTGTCCAGTCGCCCCACCCCAGGGCTCTACTCTGGAATCCCTCATTTGGTGGGACATCTGAGGTTGAAAAACAAAATGAAACAAATCGACAACAACAAAAAAACGGACTTCTTCCATCCCCAGAATGAGCCCAAACTCTTTGGACGGGACCGAACCCCCAGAGAATAAGACTCGTCCATTTCCCATGAAGTCACCCGGCAATTTCACGACCATGAGTGACACGATATCCAGAGACAAAAACTTGAGCAAGAGCCTCACACTCGCCCTTTCTTTATATCCCGAAGTGTTCTCCACATGGTCTGTAGATCAGTCCTGCCATACCTATGACCCAAAACATAAGCCGAGTTTGTGTTTTCAGACAACTGTCCAAACAGCTCTGGCCTACACACCCTACAGGCTCAGGGCCCTGGAGCCAAACCTGAGGACTGTACTTGCCCTCTCCAAGGGAATTGTATGTGCCCATTCCAAAGGCCACAACCCTACTAATAGGATAAACTCCAAAGTCCCTGAGGCCATCCCAAGAGTTGTGGCTTCCCAGGACAAACAGGGGCAATCTGAGCCCATCTGAGCACCTACCTGCACTCAGACCCGTAGACTGATGTCCCCAGAGGTAAAAAGGAACGAACAGGCCCCTAGGCACTAATCGGATCCATTGCTTTGGTTTCCAGGCATCTCTCCTCAGAGGCCTGGATTTCAATACCAGCATATGGCTGTTTCTTGACTCACCCATCAGAACAAATCTCATCTACACATGGGAAACATGCACGTTGGAGCTGTGTCAAAGCCTCTGTTTAGGAGAACCCTTCAGGGCCCCAGGGCCACCGCTTCATTCCAAGGTCCCCATAGACACAAAAACATATTAGGACACATCCACAGGAGAGTCCATTTCAACTAGCCTCCTCGGTTGCCCCCCACATCCAGCAGATCTAACCTGTCTTGTTGCTTGGAGACAATTGGAATGCGAGGTGGTCTACCCAGCAATCCATCCTTAGAACCCTGCTCGGAATCGTTGGCCTGGAGCCAACCAACAGGTCTCAATTGTCCTGCAGAAGAATCTTTGCAGTTTGGAGCTTCTCACAACTCCCATCGTGCGAAAACCCCCATGTCCTCGTGATCCAACCCCCTTCAAGAAAAGGCCATCAGGGCAGAAAGTCCAACCTGAGCGATCGTCTGATCCTTGCCCTGACTTCAGATGCACGAGATCTCTATTGAGGTCTGTAGATTGTGCCTGCCATATCCTCACCCAGAAACCTAGGCCTAGCTTGGTTTCTCAGACTCCGTCCTCAGACTACTGGCCCACAAGCCCTCCAGTTGGGCAATCCAGAACTACAATGCCGCACTCTGCCTGCCCTACAGAAGTAAAACATTGCCCTCAGGGCTACCCCGAAACCCCACGTGAGGATCAACCTGCACGCCATTCGGCTGTACCCCAAACATATAGGCTGACCTGGGCACTATTTCCCCTTCTGACCCAGCCTGAGCCTGGACCTCCTGGTCCCACCCAGACAGCTGGCCGCACACTGAGCACATCGGACCCGCCATGGCCTTAGGTCGTCATCTCTTCCCAACTGCGGTTTTCAGGCTCCAGAACCTAGACCTTATCTCCAACCACTGCCCAGGGTTGAAAATGATGCAGAAATCAGAACTCTTTCCCCATGGCAAGAAACCTTGTGCTTGGCATGTTGTCCAACGTTCAGTGTAGTTGAAACAAGCGTGGCCCATGAGGCCCAGCCCATGCTTGCGGGCCACATTGGTCACAAACACACATTGTGACCCTCAGCCTCAGCCCAGTCCTCAGGTAAGGCCTCTCAGGGCCTATATGAAGAGACAGCTATTGGGCTTGCCATGCCCCTAGGCCCCAATTTTTAACCATAGTTCGGGTTGTCCCTTCACTCTCCCCAGGGCTCTGCTTTGGAATTCCTCTTTAGGTGGGACACCTGAGGTAACAAACCCGAAAGGAGTCCTCCCATCCCACAGATGGACGAAAAACAATTGGGATCGGGCCAAATCCACAGAGAGGAAGATTCGTCCATGGCCCATGAGACCTCCCCAACATTCCACGGCCATCGCTGAAACAAAATCCAGAGACAAAAGCCTGAGCAAGCGCCTCAGACTCGCTCATTCTTCATATCCTGAAGAGTTCTTCTCATGGTTTGTAGATCGGGCGTGCCATACCTACGTCCCCAAACTTAAGCTGAGTTTGTGTTTTCAGTCTTCTGTCTTCAAAGTCCTGGGCCACACTCCCTCCAGGCTGGGGCCCCTGTAGCCACACATTAGGACTGCCTCCACCCAATCCACGGCAATTCTGCCCATTCCATTTTCAAAAATCGTACAAATTAGGAGAACCCTCCAAAGTTCCAGAGGCCATCCCAATAGTGTAGGTCGCCCGGGACAAAAAAGGGCGGTTGATACCGGCTGAGCATCTACCTCCGCTCATCTACCTCCACTCATACCAAGAAGATTGAACCAGACAGAACCCGAGGCCATTATCGGATCCATTGCTTTGGTTTACAGGCATGTCTCCTCAAAAGCCTGGATTCCAATACCAGCAGAGGGGATTTCCTGAGGCACCCATCAGAACAAATCTCGTCTCCACAAGGAAACTTGTGAATGGGTGCTATGCCAAAGCTTAGGAGAATACTTCAGGGTCCCGGTGCCACCTCCCCATTCCAAGGCCCTCATGGACACAAACACACGTTAGGACCCATCCTCTGGAAAGTGCATTTCAACTCAGCCACCCCGGTTGCTCCCGCAGATCCTTTAGATCTAAACTGTCTTGTTGCTAGGAGACAATTGGAAGGCGAGGCGGACTTCCCAGGCATCCATCCTGGAACGGTGCTCTGGAGTCATTCCATATGGGATGTCCTGGAGCTGTCCAACAGGTCTCAATTGTCCCGCAGAAGGAATCCTTGAAGGGGGCATCCCACATCTCCCAACGTGGAAAACCTCCATGGCCTCGAGATTCCGCTCCCTTCATGAAGGGGCCGTCATGCACAGAAACTCCAACCTGAGCCAACGTCGGATCCTCGCCCTGACTTCAGATGCATGAGATATTGGTTCAGATCTGCAGGGGGTACCTGCCGTGCCCTCACCCTGAATCCGAAGTCTAGCTTGTGTTCTCATACTTCCGTCCTCACTCTCCTGGCCCCGAAGCCCTCAAGTTTGGCAATTCCGGACCGACAATGAAGCACTCTGACTGCCCTCTAGAAAAAATATATTGCCTAATGAGCAGCCCAGGCAGCTTAAATGAGGATAAACCTACACGGCACTCGAATGTACCCAAATTATATAGTCTAACCTGGGCACTAATGCACTGTCTGAAACAACCTAGGCCCGGACCTGCTGACCAACACCCAGACAGCTGACCGCACGCTGAGCACATCAGACCCGCCATGGCCTTAGGTCATCATCTCTTCCCTACCTCAGTTTTCAGACTTCAGAACCTAGACCTTATCTCCAATCACTGCCCACGGGTGACTGTGATGCAGAAATCAGAACTCTTCCTGACCCATGGCAAGAAACCTTGTGGTTGGCATGTTGTCCAACGTTCAGTGTAGGAGAAACCAGCATTCACCCTGAGGCCCCGCCCATTCTTGAGTGCGACGAGAGCATAAACACGCATTGTGACCTCAGCGTGAGTCCTGTCCTCTAGTAAGTCCTCTCAGTGGCTGGACCATTAGATGTCATAATGGGCTTGACATGTCCCTAGTCCCCAATTTTTAACCAGATTTCTGGTTGTCCAGTCGCCCCACCGCAGGGCTCTACTCTGGAATCCCTCATTTGGTGGGACATCTGAGGTTGAAAAACAAAATGCAACAAATCGACAACAACAACAAAAAAACGGACTTCTTCCATCCCCAGAATGACCCCAAACTCTGTGGACGGGACCGAACTCCCAGAGAGTAAGACTCGTCCATTTCCCATGAAGTCACCCGGCAATTTCACGACCATGAGTGACACGATATCCAGAGACAAAAACTTGAGCAAGAGCCTCACACTCGCCCTTTCTTTATATCCCGAAGTGTTCTCCTCATGGTCTGTAGATCAGTCCTGCCATACCTATGACCCAAAACATAAGCCGAGTTTGTGTTTTCAGACAACTGTCCAAACAGCTCTGGCCTACACACCCTACAGGCTCAGGGCCCTGGAGCCAAACCTGAGGACTGTACTTGCCCTCTCCAAGGGAATTGTATGTGCCCATTCCAATGGCCACAACCCTACTAGTAGGATAACCTCCAAAGTCCCTGAGGCCATCCCAATAGTTGTGGCTTCCCAGGACAAAGAGGGGCAATCTGAGCCCATCTGAGCACCTACCTGCACTCAGACCCGTAGACTGATGTCCCCAGAGGTAAAAAGGAACGAACAGGCCCCTAGGCACTAATCGGATCCATTGCTTTGGTTTCCAGGCATCTCTCCTCAGAGGCCTGGATTTCAATACCAGCATATGGCTGTTTCTTGACTCACCCATCGGAACAAATCTCATCTACACATGGGAAACATGCACGTTGGAGCTGTGTCAAAGCCTCTGTTTAGGAGAACCCTTCAGGGCCCCAGGGCCACCGCTTCATTCCAAGGTCTCCATAGACACAAAAACATATTAGGACACATCCACAGGAGAGTCCATTTCAACTCAGCCTCCTCGGTTGCCCCCCACATCCAGCAGATCTAACCTGTCTTGTTGCTTGGAGACAATTGGAATGCGAGGTGGGCCTCCCAGCCATCCATCCTTAGAACCCTGCTCGGAATCGTGGGCCTGGAGCCAATCAACAGGTCTCAATTGTCCTGCAGAAGAATCTTTGCAGTTTGGAGCTTCTCACAACTCCCATCGTGGGAAAACCCCCATGTCTTCGTGATCCAACCCCCTTCAAGAATGGGCCATCAGGGCAGAAAGTCCAACCTGAGTGATCGTCTCATACTTGCCCTGACTTCAGATGCACGAGATCTCTATTGAGGTCTGTAGATTGTGCCTGCCATATCCTAACCCAGAAACCTAGGCCTAGCTTGGGTTCTCAGACTCCGTCCTCAGACTACTGGCCCACAAGCCCTCCAGTTTGGCAATCCAGAACTACAATGCCGCACTCTGCCTGCCCTACAGAAGTAAAACATTGCCCTCAGGGCTACCTCGAAACCCCAAATGAGGATCAACCTGCACGCCATTCGGCTGTACCCCAAACATATAGGCTGACCTGGGCACTATTTCCCCTTCTGACCCAGCCTGAGCCTGGACCTCCTGGTCCCACCCAGACAGCTGGCCGCACACTGAGCACATCGGGCCCGCCATGGCCTTAGGTCGTCATCACTTCCCAACTGCGGTTTTTTAGGTTCCAGAACCTAGATCTTATCTCCAACCACTGCCCAGGGTTGAAAATGATGCAGAAATCAGATCTCTTTCCCCATGGCAAGAAACCTTGTGCTTGGCATGTTGTCCAACGTTCAGTGTAGTTGAAACAAGCGTGGCCCATGAGGCCCAGCCCATGCTTGCGGGCCACATTGGTCACAAACACACATTGTGACCCTCAGCCTGAGCCAGTCCTCAGGTAAGGCCTCTCAGGGCCTATATGAAGAGACAGCATATTGGGCTTGCCATGCCCCTAGGCCCCAATTTTTGTCCATAGTTCGGGTTGTCCCTTCACTCTTCCCCAGGGCTCTGCTTTGGAATTCCTCTTTTGGTGGGACACCTGAGGTAACAAACCTGAAAGGAGTCCTCCCATCCCACAGATTGACAAAAAACAATTGGGATCGGGCCAAATCCACAGAGAGGAAGATTCGTCAATTGGCCCATGAGACCTCCCCAACATTCCACAGCCATCGCTGAAACAAAATCCAGAGACAAAAGCCTGAGCAAGCGACTCAGACTGGCTCATTCTTCATATCCTGAAGAGTTCTTCTCATGGTTTGTAGATCGGGCGTGCCATACCTACGTCCCCAAACTTAAGCTGAGTTTGTGTTTTCAGTCTTCTGTCCTCAAAGTCCTGGGCCACACTCCCTCCAGGCTGGGGCCCCTGGAGCCACACATTAGGACTGCCCCCACCCAATCCATGGCAATTCTGCCCATTCCATTGTCAAACATCGTACAAATTAGGAGAACCCTCCAAAGTCCCTGAGGCCATCCCAATAGTGTCGGTCGCCCGGGACAAAAAAGGGTGGTTGATACCGGCTGAGCATCTACCTCCACTCATCTACCTCCACTCATACCAAGAAGATTGAACCAGACAGGACCCAAGGCCATTATCGGATCCATTGCTTTGGTTTACAGGCATGTCTCCTCAAAAGCCTGGATTCCAATACCAGCAGAGGGGATTTCCTGAGGCACCCATCAGAACAAATCTCGTCTCCACAAGGAAACTTGTGCATGGGAGCTATGCCAAAGCTTAGGAGAATACTTCAGGGTCCCGGTGCCACCTCCAAATTCCAAGGCCCTCATGGACACAAACACACGTTAGGACCCATCCTCTGGAAAGTGCATTTCAACTCAGCCACCCCGGTTGCTCCCGCAGATCCATTAGATCTAAAATGTCTTGTTGCTAGGAGACAATTGGAAGGCGAGGCGGACTTCCCAGGCATCCATCCTCGAAAGGTGCTCTGGAGTCATTCCATATGGGATGTCCTGGAGCTGTCCAACAGGTCTCAATTGTCCCGCAGAAGGAATCCTTGAAGGGGGCATCCCACATCTCCCAACGTGGAAAACCTCCATGGCCTCGAGATTCCGCTCCCTTCATGAAGGGGCCATCATGCACAGAAAGTCCAACCTGAGCCAACGTCGGATCCTCGCCCTGACTTCAGATGCATGAGATATTGGTTCAGATCTGCAGGGGGTACCTGCCGTGCCCTCACCCTGAATACGAAGTCTAGCTTGTGTTCTCAGACTTCCGTCCTCACTCTCCTGGCCCCGAAGCCCTCAAGTTTGGCAATTCCGGACCGACAATGAAGCACTCTGCCTGCCCTCTAGAAAAAATATATTGCCTAATGAGCAGCCCAGGCAGCTTAAATGAGGATAAACCTACAAGGCACTCGAATGTACCCAAATTATATAGTCTAACCTGGGCACTAATCCACTGTCTGACACAACCTGAGCCCGGACCTGCTGACCAACACCCAGACAGCTGACCGCACGCTGAGCACATCAGACCCGCCATGGCCTTAGGTCATCATCTCTTCCCTACCTCAGTTTTCAGGCTTCAGAACCTAGACCTTATCTCCAATCACTGCCCACGGGTGACTGTGATGCAGAAATCAGAACTCTTCCTGAACCATGGCAAGAAACCTTGTGGTTGGCATGTTGTCCAAAGTTCAGTGTAGGAGAAACCAGCATTTACCCTGAGGCCCCGCCCATTTTTGAGTGCGACGAGAGCATAAACACGCATTGTGACCTCAGCGTGAATCCTGTCCTCTAGTAAGTCCTCACAGTGGCTGGACCATTAGATGTCATAATGGGCTTGACATGTCCCTAGTCCCCAATTTTTAACCAGATTTCTGGTTGTCCAGTCTCCCCACCCAGGGCTCTATTCTGGAATCCCTCATTTGGTGGGACATCTGAGGTTGAAAAACAAAATGAAACAAATCGACAACAACAACAAAAAAAACGGACTTCTTCCATTCCCAGAATGACCCCAAACTCTTTGGACGGGACCGAACCCCCAGAGAGTAAGACTCTTCCATTTCCCATGAAGTCACCTGGCAATTTCACGACCATGAGTGACACGATATCTAGAGACAAAAACTTGAGCAAGAGCCTCACACTCGCCCTTTTTTCATATCCCGAAGTGTTCTCCTCATGGTCTGTTGATCAGTCCTGCCATACCTATGACCCAAAACATAAGCCGAGTTTGTGTTTTCAGACAACTGTCCAAACAGCTCTGGCCTACACACCCTACAAGCTCAGGGCCCTGGAGCCAAACCTGAGGACTGTACTTGCCCTCTCCAAGGGAATTGTATGTGCCCATTCCAATGGCCAAAACCCTAATAGTAGGATTACCTCCAAAGTCCCTGAGGCCATCTCAATAGTTGTGGCTTCCCAAGACAAACAGGAGCAATCTGAGCCCATCTGAGCACCTACCTGCACTCAGACCCGTAGACTGATGTCCCCAGAGGTAAAAAGGAACGAACAGGCCCCTAGGAACTAATCGGATCCATTGCTTTGGTTTCCAGGCATCTCTCCTCAGAGGCCTGAATTTCAATACCAGCATATGGCTGTTTCTTGACTCACCCATCGGAGCAAATCTCATCTACACATGGGAAACATGCACGTTGGAGCTGTGTCAAAGCCTCTGTTTAGGAGAACCCTTCAGGGCCCCAGGGCCACCGCTTCATTCCAAGGTCTCCATAGACACAAAAACATATAAGGACACATCCACAGGAGAGTCCATTTCAACTCAGCCTCCTCGGTTGCCCCCCACATCCAGCAGATCTAACCTGTCTTGTTGCTTGGAGACAATTGGAATGCGAGGTGGGCTACCCAGCCATCCATCCTTAGAACCCTGCTCGGAATCGTTGGCCTGGAGCCAACCTACAGGTCTCAATTGTCCTGCAGAAGAATCTTTGCAGTTTGGAGCTTCTCACAACTCCCATCGTGGGAAAACCCCCATGTCCTCGTGATCCAACCCCCTTCAAGAAAGGGCCATCAGGGCAGAAAGTCCAACCTGAGCGATCGTCTGATCCTTGCCCTGACTTCAGATGCACGAGATCTCTATTGAGGTCTGTAGATTGTGCCTGCCATATCCTCACCCAGAAACCTAGGCCTAGCTTGGGTTCTCAGACTCCGTCCTCAGACTACTGGCCCACAAGCCCTCCAGTTGGGCAATCCAGAACTACAATGCCGCACTCTGCCTGCCCTACAGAAGTAAAACATTGCCCTCAGGGCTACCCCGAAACCCCAAATGAGGATCAACCTGCACGCCATTCGGCTGTACCCCAAACATATAGGCTGACCTGGGCACTATTTCCCCTTCTGACCCAGCCTGAGCCTGGACCTCCTGGTCCCACCCAGACAGCTGGCCGCACACTGAGCACATCGGTCCCCCCATGGCCTTAGGACGTCATCTCTTCCCAACTGCGGTTTTCAGGCTCCAGAACCTAGACCTTATCTCCAACCACTGCCCAGGGTTGAAAATGATGCAGAAATCAGAACTCTTTCCCCATGGCAAGAAACCTTGTGTTTGGCATGTTGTCCAACGTTCAGTGTAGTTGAAACAAGCGTGGCCCATGAGGTCCAGCCCATGCTTGCGGGCCACATTGGTCACAAACACACATTGTGACCCTCAGCCTGAGCCCAGTCCTCAGGTAAGGCCTCTCAGGGCATATATGAAGAGACAGAATATTGGGCTTGCCAGGCCCCTAGGCCCCAATTTTTAACCATAGTTCGGGTTGTCCCTTCACTCTTCCCCAGGGCTCTGCTTTGGAATTCCTCTTTTGGTGGGACACCTGAGGTAACAAACCTGAAAGGAGTCCTCCCTTCCCACAGATTGACAAATAACAATTGGGATCGGGCGAAATCCACAGAGAAGAAGATTCGTCCATGGCCCATGAGACCTCCCCAACATTCCACGGCCATCACTGAAACAAAATACAGAGACAAAAGCCTGAGCAAGCGACTCAGACTCGCTAATTCTTCATATCCTGTAGAGTTCTTCTCATGGTTTGTAGATCGGGCGTGCGATACCTACGTCCCCAAACTTAAGCTGAGTTTGTGTTTTCAGTCTTCTGTCCTCAAAGTCCTGGGCCACACTCCCTCCAGGCTTGGGCCCCTGGAGCCACACATTAGGACTGCCCCCACCCAATCCATGGCAATTCTGCCCATTCCATTGTCAATAATCGTACAAATTAGGAGAACCCTCCAAAGTCCCTGAGGCCATCCAAATAGTGTCGGTCGCCCGGGACAAAAAAGGGTGGTTGATACCGGCTGAGCATCTACCTCCACTCATCTACCTCCACTCATACCAAGAAGATTGAACCAGACAGGACCCAAGACCATTATCGGATCCATTGCTTTGGTTTACAGGCATGTCTCCTCAAAAGCCTGGATTCCAATACCAGCTGAGGGGATTTCCTGAGGCACCCATCAGAACAAATCTCGTCTCCACAAGGAAACTTGTGCATGGGAGCTATGCCAAAGCTTAGGAGAATACTTCAGGGTCCCGGTGCCACCTCCCCATTCCAAGGCCCTCATGGACACAAACACACGTTAGGACCCATCCTCTGGAAAGTGCATTTCAACTCAGCCACCCCGGGTGCTCCCGCAGATCCATTAGATCTAAACTGTCTTGTTGCTAGGAGACAATTGGAAGGCGAGGCGGACTTCCCAGGCATCCATTCTCGAACGGTGCTCTGGAGTCATTTCGTATGGGATGTCCTGGAGCTGTCCAAAAGGTCTCAATTGTCTCGCAGAAGGAATCCTTGAAGGGGGCATCCCACATCTCCCAACGTGGAAAACCTCCATGGCCTCGAGATTCCGCTCCCTTCATGAAGGGGCCATCATGCACAGAAAGTCCAACCTGAGCCAACGTCGGATCCTCGCCCTGACTTCAGATGCATGAGATATTGGTTCAGATCTGCAGGGGGTACCTGCCGTGCCCTCACCCTGAATACGAAGTCTAGCTTGTGTTCTCAGACTTCCGTCCTCACTCTCCTGGCCCCGAAGCCCTCAAGTTTGGCAATTCCGGACCGACAATGAAGCACTCTGCCTGCCCTCTAGAAAAAATATATTGCCTAATGAGCAGCCCAGGCAGCTTAAATGAGGATAAACCTACAAGGCACTCGAATGTACCCAAATTATATAGTCTAACCTGGGCACTAATGCACTGTCTGACACAACCTGAGCCCGGACCTGCTGACCAACACCCAGACAGCTGACCGCACGCTGAGCACATCAGACCCGCGTGGCCTTAGGTCATCATCTCTTCCCTACCTCAGTTTTCAGGCTTCAGAACCTAGACCTTATCTCCAATCACTGCCCACGGGTGACTGTGATGCAGAAATCAGAACTCTTCCTGTCCCATGGCAAGAAACCTTGTGGTTGGCATGTTGTCCAAAGTTCAGTGTAGGAGAAACCAGCATTCACCCTGAGGCCCCGCCCATTTTTGAGTGCGACGAGAGCATAAACACGCATTGTGACCTCAGCGTGAATCCTGTCCTCTAGTAAGTCCTCACAGTGGCTGGACCATTAGATGTCATAATGGGCTTGACATGTCCCTAGTCCCCAATTTTTAACCAGATTTCTGGTTGTCCAGTCGCCCCGCCCAGGGCTCTACTCTGGAATCCCTCATTTGGTGGGACATCTGAGGTTGAAAAACAAAATGAAACAAATCGACAACAACAACAAAAAAAACGGACTTCTTCCATTCCCAGAATGACCCCAAACTCTTTGGACGGGACCGAACCCCCAGAGAGTAAGACTCTTCCATTTCCCATGAAGTCACCTGGCAATTTCACGACCATGAGTGACACGATATCTAGAGACAAAAACTTGAGCAAGAGCCTCACACTCGCCCTTTTTTCATATCCCGAAGTGTTCTCCTCATGGTCTGTAGATCAGTCCTGCCATACCTATGACCCAAAACATAAGCCGAGTTTGTGTTTTCAGACAACTGTCCAAACAGCTCTGGCCTACACACCCTACAAGCTCAGGGCCCTGGAGCCAAACCTGAGGACTGTACTTGCCCTCTCCAAGGGAATTGTATGTGCCCATTCCAATGGCCAAAACCCTAATAGTAGGATTACCTCCAAAGTCCCTGAGGCCATCTCAATAGTTGTGGCTTCCCAAGACAAACAGGAGCAATCTGAGCCCATCTGAGCACCTACCTGCACTCAGACCCGTAGACTGATGTCCCCAGAGGTAAAAAGGAACGAACAGGCCCCTAGGCACTAATCAGATCCATTGCTTTGGTTTCCAGGCATCTCTCCTCAGAGGCCTGGATTTAAATACCAGCATATGGCTGTTTCTTGACTCACCCATCAGAACTAATCTCATCTACACATGGGAAACATGCACGTTGGAGCTGTGTCAAAGCCTCTGTTTAGGAGAACCCTTCAGGGCCCCAGGGCCACCGCTTCATTCCAAGGTCTCCATAGACACAAAAACATATTAGGACACATCCACAGGAGAGTCCATTTCAACTCAGCCTCCTCGGTTGCCCCCCACATCCAGCAGATCTAACCTGTCTTGTTGCTTGGAGACAATTGGAATGCGAGGTGGGCTACCCAGCCATCCATCCTTAGAACCCTGCTCGGAATCGTTGGCCTGGAGCCAACCAACAGGTCTCAATTGTCCTGCAGAAGAATCTTTGCAGTTTGGAGCTTCTCACAACTCCCATCGTGGGAAAACCCCCATGTCCTCGTGATCCAACCCCCTACAAGAAAGGGCCATCAGGGCAGAAAGTCCAACCTGAGCGATCGTCTGATCCTTGCCCTGACTTCAGATGCACGAGATCTCTATTGAGGTCTGTAGATTGTGCCTGCCATATCCTCACCCAGAAACCTAGGCCTAGCTTGGGTTCTCAGACTCCATCCTCAGACTACTGGCCCACAAGCCCTCCAGTTGGGCAATCCAGAACTACAATGCCGCACTCTGCCTGCCCTACAGAAGTAAAACATTGCCCTCAGGGCTACCCCGAAACCCCAAATGAGGATCAACCTGCACGCCATTCGGCTGTACCCCAAACATATAGGCTGACCTGGGCACTATTTCCCCTTCTGACCCAGCCTGAGCCTGGACCTCCTGGTCCCACCCAGACAGCTGGCCGCACACTGAGCACATCGGACCCGCCATGGCCTTAGGTCGTCATCTCTTCCCAACTGCGGTTTTCAGGCTCCAGAACCTAGACCTTATCTCCAACCACTGCCCAGGGTTGAAAATGATGCAGAAATCAGAACTCTTTCCCCATGGCAAGAAACCTTGTGGTTGGCATGTTGTCCAACGTTCAGTGTAGTTGAAACAAGCGTGGCCCATGAGGCCCAGCCCATGCTTGCGGGCCACATTGGTCACAAACACACATTGTGACCCTCAGCCTGAGCCCAGTCCTCAGGTAAGGCCTCTCAGGGCCTATATGAAGAGACAGCATATTGGGCATGCCATGCCCCTAGGCCCCAATTTTTAACCATAGTTCGGGTTGTCCCTTCACTCTTCCCCAGGGCTCTGCTTTGGAATTCCTCTTTTGGTGGGACACCTGAGGTAACAAACCTGAAAGGAGTCCTCCCATCCCACAGATTGACGAAAAACAATTGGGATCGGGCCAAAACACAGAGAGGAAGATTCGTCCATGGCCCATGAGCCCTCCCCAACATTCCACGGCCATCGCTGAAACAAAATCCAGAGACAAAAGCCTGAGCAAGCGCCTCAGACTCGCTCATTCTTCATATCCTGAAGAGTTCTTCTCATGGTTTGTTGATCGGGCGTGCCATACCTACGTCCCCAAACTTAAGCTGAGTTTGTGTTTTCAGTCTTCTGTCCTTCAAGTCCTGGGCCACACTCCCTCCAGGCTGGGGCCCCTGGAGCCACACATTAGGACTGCCCCCACCCAATCCATGGGAATTCTTCCCATTCCATTGTCAAAAATCGTACAAATTAGGAGAACCCTCCAAAGTCCCTGAGGCCATCCCAATAGTGTAGGTTGCCCAGGACAAAAAAGGGCGGTTGATACCGGCTGAGCATCTACCTCCACTCATCTACCTCCACTCATACCAAGAAGATTGAACCAGACAGGACCCGAGGCCATTATCGGATCCATTGCTTTGGTTTACAGGCATGTCTCCTCAAAAGCCTGGATTCCAATACCAGCAGAGGGGATTTCCTGAGGCACCCATCAGAACAAATCTCGTCTCCACAAGGAAACTTGTGCATGGGAGCTATGCCAAAGCTTAGGAGAATACTTCAGTGTCCCGGTGCCACCTCCCCATTCCAAGGCCCTCATGGACACAAACACACGTTAGGACCCATCCTCTGGAAAGTGTATTTCAACTCAGCCACCCCGGTTGCTCCCGCAGATCCATTAGATCTAAACTGTCTTGTTGCTAGGAGACAATTGGAAGGCGAGGCGGACTTCCCAGGCATCCATCCTGGAACAGTGCTCTGGAGTCATTCCATATGGGATGTCCTGGAGCTGTCCAACAGGTCTCAATTGTCCTGCAGAAGGAATCCTTGAAGGGGGCATCCCACATCTCCCAACGTGGAAAACCTCCATGGCCTCGAGATTCCGCTCCCTTCATGAAGGGGCCGTCATGCACAGAAACTCCAACCTGAGCCAACGTCGGATCCTCGCCCTGACTTCAGATGCATGAGATATTGGTTCAGATCTGCAGGGGGTACCTGCCGTGCCCTCACCCTGAATCCGAAGACTGGCTTGTGTTCTCAGACTTCCGTCCTCACTCTCCTGGCCCCGAAGCCCTCAAGTTTGGCAATTCCGGACCGACAATGAAGCACTCTGTCTGCCCTCTAGAAAAAATGTATTGCCTAATGAGCTGCCCAGGCAGCTTAAATGAGGATAAACCTACACGGCACTCGAATGTACCCAATTATATAGTCTAACCTGGGCACTAATGCACTGTCTGACACAACCTGAGCCCGGACCTGCTGACCAACACCCAGACAGCTGACCGCACACTGAGCACATCAGACCCGCCATGGCCTTAGGTTATCATCTCTTCCCTACCTCAGTTTTCAGGCTTCAGAACCTAGACCTTATCTCCAATCACTGCCCACGGGTGACTGTGATGCAGAAATGAGAACTCTTCCTGACCCATGGCAAGAAACCTTGTGGTTGGCATGTTGTCCAACGTTCAGTGTAGTTGAAACAAGCGTGGCCCATGAGGCCCAGCCCATGCTTGCGGGCCACATTGGTCACAAACACACATTGTGACCCTCAGCCTGAGCCCAGTCCTCAGATAAGGCCTCTCAGGGCCTATATGAAGAGACAGCATATTGGGCTTGCCATGCCCCTAGGCCCCAATTTTTAACCATAGTTCGGGTTGTCCCTTCACTCTTCCCCAGGGCTCTGCTTTGGAATTCCTCTTTTGGTGGGACACCTGAGGTAACAAACCTGAAAGGAGTCCTCCCATCCCACAGATTGACGAAAAACAATTGGGATCGGGCCAAATCCACAGAGAGGAAGATTCGTCCATGGCCCATGAGACCTCCCCAACATTCCACGGCCATCGCTGAAACAAAATCCAGAGACAAAAGCCTGAGCAAGCGCCTCAGACTCGCTCATTCTTCATATCCTGAAGAGTTCTTCTCATGTTTTGTAGATCGGGCGTGCCATACCTACGTCCCCAAACTTAAGCTGAGTTTGTGTTTTCAGTCTTCTGTCCTCAAAGTCCTGGGCCACACTCCCTCCAGGCTGGGGCCCCTGGAGCCACACATTAGGACTTCCCCCACCTAATCTATGGGAATTCTGCCCATTCCATTGGCAAAAATCGTACAAATTAGGAGAACCCTCCAAAGTCCCTGAGGTCATCCCAATAGTGTAGGTCGCCCGGGACAAAAAAGGGCGGTTGATACCGGCTGAGCATCTACCTCCACTCATCTACCTCCACTCATACCAAGAAGATTGAAGCAGACAGGACCCGAGGCCATTATCGGATCCATTGCTTTGGTTTACAGGCATGTCTCCTCAAAAGCCTGGGTTCCAATACCAGCAGAGGGGATTTCCTGAGGCACCCATCAGAACAAATCTCGTCTCCACAAGGAAACTTGTGCATGGGAGCTATGCCAAAGCTTAGGAGAATACTTCAGGGTCCCGGTGCCACCTCCCCATTCCAAGGCCCTCATGGACACAAACACACGTTAGGACCCATCCTCTGGAAAGTGCATTTCAACTCAGCCACCCCGGTTGCTCCCGCAGATCCATTAGATCTAAACTGTCTTGTTGCTAGGAGACAATTGGAAGGCGAGGCGGACTTCCCAGGCATCCATCCTGGAACAGTTCTCTGGAGTCATTCCATATGGGATGTCCTGGAGCTGTCCAACAGGTCTCAATTGTCCCGCAGAAGGAATCCTTGAAGGGGGCATCCCACATCTCCCAACGTGGAAAACCTCCATGGCCTCGAGATTCCGCTCCCTTCATGAAGGGGCCGTCATGCACAGAAACTCCAACCTGAGCCAACGTCGGATCCTCGCCCTGACTTCAGATGCATGAGATATTGGTTCAGATCTGCAGGGGGTACCTGCCGTGCCCTTACCCTGAATCCGAAGACTAGCTTGTGTTCTCAGACTTCCGTCCTCACTCTACTGGCCCCGAATCCCTCAGGTTTGGCAATTCCGGACCGACAATGAAGCACTCTGCCTGCCCTCTAGAAAAAATGTATTGCCTAATGAGCTCCCCAGGCAGCTTAAATGAGGATAAACCTACACGGCACTCGAATGTACCCAAATTATATAGTCTAACCTGGGCACTAATGCACTGTCTGACACAACCTGAGCCCGGACCTGCTGACCAACACCCAGACAGCTGACCGCACCCTGAGAACATCAGACCCGCCATGGCCTTAGGTCATCATCTCTTCCCTACCTCAGTTTTCAGGCTTCAGAACCTAGACCTTATCTCCAATCACTGCCCACGGGTGACTGTGATGCAGAAATCAGAACTCTTCCTGACCCATGGCAAGAAACCTTGTGGTTGGCATGTTGTCCAACGTTCAGTGTAGGAGAAACCAGCATTCACCCTGAGGCCCCGCCCATTCTTGAGTGCGACGAGTGCATAAACACGCATTGTGACCTCAGCGTGAGTCCTGTCCTCTAGTAAGTCCTTTCAGTGGCTGGACCATTAGATGTCATAATGGGCTTGACATGTCCCTAGTCCCCAATTTTTAACCAGATTTCTGGTTGTCCAGTCGCCCCACCCCAGGGCTCTACTCTGGAATCCCTCATTTGGTGGGACATCTGAGGTTGAAAAACAAAATGAAACAAATCGACAACAACAACAAAAAAACGGACTTCTTCCAACCCCAGAATGACCGCAAACTCTTTGGAGGGGACCGAACCCCCAGAGAGTAAGACTCGTCCATTTCCCATGAAGTCACCCAGCAATTTCACGACCATGAGTGACACGATATCCAGAGACAAAAACTTGAGCAAGAGCCTCACACTCGCCCTTTTTTCATATCCCGAAGTGTTCTCCTCATGGTCTGTAGATCAGTCCTGCCATACCTATGACCCAAAACATAAGCCGAGTTTGTGTTTTCAGACAACTGTCCAAACAGCTCTGGCCTACACACCCTACAGGCTCAGGGCCCTGGAGCCAAACCTGAGGACTGTACTTGCCCTCTCCAAGGGAATTGTATGTGCCCATTCCAATGGCCACAACCCTACTAATAGGATAACCTCCAAAGTCCCTGAGGCCATCCCAATAGTTGTGGCTTCCCAGGACAAACAGGGGCAATCTGAGCCCATCTGAGCACCTACCTGCACTCAGACCCGTAGACTGATGTCCCCAGAGGTAAAAGGAACGAACAGGCCCCTAGGCACTAATCGGAACCATTGCTTTGGTTTCCAGGCATCTCTCCTCAGAGGCCTGGATTTCATTACCAGCATATGGCTGTTTCTTGACTCACCCATCAGAACTAATCTCATCTACACATGGGAAACATGCACGTTGGAGCTGTGTCAAAGCCTCTGTTTAGGAGAACCCTTCAGGGCCCCAGGGCCACCGCTTCATTCCAAGGTCTCCATAGACACAAAAACATATTAGGACACATCCACAGGAGAGTCCATTTCAACTCAGCCTCCTCGGTTGCCCCCCACATCCAGCAGATCTAACCTGTCTTGTTGCTTGGAGACAATTGGAATGCGAGGTGGGCTACCCAGCCATCCATCCTTAGAACCCTGCTCGGAATCGTTGGCCTGGAGCCAACCAACAGGTCTCAATTGTCCTGCAGAAGAATCTTTGCAGTTTGGAGCTTCTCACAACTCCCATCGTGGGAAAACCCCCATGTCCTCGTGATCCAACCCCCTTCAAGAAAGGGCCATCAGGGCAGAAAGTCCAACCTGAGCGATCGTCTGATCCTTGCCCTGACTTCAGATGCACGGGATCTCTATTGAGGTCTGTGGATTGTGCCTGCCATATCCTCACCCAGAAACCTAGGCCTAGCTTGGGTTCTCAGACTCCGTCCTCAGACTACTGGCCCACAAGCCCTCCAGTTGGGCAATGCAGAACTACAATGCCGCACTCTGCCTGCCCTACAGAAGTAAAACATTGCCCTCAGGGCTACCCCGAAACCCCAAATGAGGATCAACCTGCACGCCATTCGGCTGTACCCCAAACATATAGGCTGACCTGGGCACTATTTCCATACCTGACCCAGCCTGAGCCTGGACCTCCTGGTCCCACCCGGACAGCTGGCCGCACACTGAGCACATCGGACCCGCCATGGCCTTAGGTCGTCATCTCTTCCCAACTGCGGTTTTTAGGCTCCAGAACCTAGACCTTATCTCCAACCACTGCCCAGGTTTGAAAATGATGCAGAAATCAGAACTCTTTCCCCATGGCAAGAAACCTTGTGGTTGGCATGTTGTCCAACGTTCGGTGTAGTTGAAACAAGCGTGGCCCATGAGGCCCAGCCCATGCTTGCGGGCCACATTGGTCACAAACACACATTGTGACACTCAGCCTGAGCCCAGTCCTCAGGTAAGGCCTCTCAGGGCCTATATGAAGAGACAGCATATTGGGCTTGCCATGCCCCTAGGCCCCAATTTTTAACCATAGTTCGGGTTGTCCCTTCACTCTTCCCCAGGGCTCTGCTTTGGAATTCCTCTTTGGGTGGGACACCTGAGGTAACAAACCTGAAAGGAGTCCTCCCATCCCACAGATTGACAAAAAACAATTGGGATCAGGCCACATCCACAGAGAGGAAGATTAGTCCATGGCCCATGAGACCTCCCCAACATTCCACGGCCATCGCTGAAACAAAATCCAGAGACAAAAGCCTGAGCAAGCGCCTCAGACTCGCTCATTCTTCATATCCTGAAGAGTTCTTCTCATGGTTTGTAGATCGGGCGTGCCATACCTACGTCCCCAAACTTAAGCTGAGTTTGTGTTTTCAGTCTTCTGTCCTCAAAGTCCTGGGCCACACTCCCTCCAGGCTGGGGCCCCTGGAGCCACACATTAGGACTTCCCCCACCCAATCCATGGGAATTCTGCCCATTCCATTGTCAAAAATCGTACAAATTAGGAGAACCCTCCAAAGTCCCTGAGGCCATCCCAATAGTGTAGGTCACCCGGGACATAAAGTGCGGTTGATACTGGCTGAGCATCTACCTCCACTCATCTACCTCCACTCATACCAAGAAGATTGAACCAGACAGGACCCGAGGCCATTATCGGATCCATTGCTTTGGTTTACAGGCATGTCTCCTCAAAAGCCTGGATTCCAATACCAGCAGAGGGGATTTCTTGAGGCACCCATCAGAACAAATCTCGTCTCCACAAGGAATCTTTTGCATGGGAGCTATGCCAAAGCTTAGGAGAATACTTCAGGATCCCGGTGCCACCTCCCCATTCCAAGGCCCTCATAGACACAAACACACGTTAGGACCCATCCTCTGGAAAGTGCATTTCAACTCAGCCACCCCGGTTGCTCCCGCAGATCAATTAGATCTAAACTGTCTTGTTGCTAGGAGACAATTGGAAGGCGAGGCGGACTTCCCAGGCATCCATCCTGGAACAGTGCTCTGGAGTCATTCCATATGGGATGTCCTGGAGCTGTCCAACAGGTCTCAATTGTCCCGCAGAAGGAATCCTTGAAGGGGGCATCCCACATCTCCCAACGTGGAAAACCTCCATGGCCTCGAGATTCCGCTCCCTTCATGAAGGGGCCGTCATGCACAGAAACTCCAACCTGAGCCAACGTCGGATCCTCGCCCTGACTTCAGATGCATGAGATATTGGTTCAGATCTGCAGGGGGTACCTGCCGTGCCCTTACCCTGAATCCGAAGAATAGCTTGTGTTCTCAGACTTCCGTCCTCACTCTCCTGGCCCCGAAGCCCTCAGGTTTGGCAATTCCGGACCGACAATGAAGCACTCTGCCTGCCCTCTAGAAAAAATGTATTGCCTAATGAGCTCCCCAGGCAGCTTAAATGAGGATAAACCTACACGGCACTCGAATGTACCCAAATTATATAGTCTAACCTGGGCACTAATGCACTGTCTGACACAACCTGAGCCCGGACCTGCTGACCAACACCCAGACAGCTGACCGCACCCTGAGAACATCAGACCCGCCATGACCTTAGGTCATCATCTCTTCCCTACCTCAGTTTTCAGGCTTCAGAACCTAGACCTTATCTCCAATCACTGCCCACGGGTTACTGTGATGAAGAAATCAGAACTCTTCCTGACCCATGGCAAGAAACCTTGTGGTTGGCATGTTGTCCAACGTTCAGTGTAGGAGAAAACAGCATTCACCATGAGGCCCCGCCCATTCTTGAGTGCGACGAGTGCATAAACACGCATTGTGACCTCAGCGTGAGTCCTGTCCTCTAGTAAGTCCTTTCAGTGGCTGGACCATTAGATGTCATAATGGGCTTGACATGTCCCTAGTCCCCAATTTTTAACCAGATTTCTGGTTGTCCAGTCGCCCCACCCCAGGGCTCTAGTCTGGAATCCCTCATTTGGTGGGACATCTGAGGTTGAAAAACAAAATGAAACAAATCGACAACAACAACAAAAAAACGGACTTCTTCCAACCCCAGAATGACCGCAAACTCTTTGGAGGGGACCGAACCCCCAGAGAGTAAGACTCGTCCATTTCCCATGAAGTCACCCGGCAATTTCACGACCATGAGTGACACGATATCCAGAGACAAAAACTTGAGCAAGAGCCTCACACTCGCCCTTTTTTCATATCCCGAAGTGTTCTCCTCATGGTCTGTAGATCAGTCCTGCCATACCTATGACCCAAAACATAAGCCGAGTTTGTGTTTTCAGACAACTGTCCAAACAGCTCTGGCCTACACACCCTACAGGCTCAGGGCCCTGGAGCCAAACCTGAGGACTGTACTTGCCCTCTCCAAGGGAATTGTATGTGCCCATTCCAATGGCCACAAGCCTACTAATAGGATAACCTCCAAAGTCCCTGAGGCCATCCCAAGAGTTATGGCTTCCCAGGACAAACAGGGGCAATCTGAGCCCATCTGAGCACCTACCTGCACTCAGACCTGTAGACTGATGTCCCCAGAGGTAAAAGGAACGAACAGGCCCCTAGGCACTAATCGGAACCATTGCTTTGGTTTCCAGGCATCTCTCCTAGAGGCCTGGATTTCAATAAGAGCATATGGCTGTTTCTTGACTCACCCATCAGAACTAATCTCATCTACACATGGGAAACATGCAAGTTGGATCTGTGTCAAAGCCTCTGTTTAGGAGAACCCTTCAGGGCCCCAGGGCCACCGCTTCATTCCAAGGTCTCCATAGACACAAAAACATATTAGGACACATCCACAGGAGAGTCCATTTCAACTCAGCCTCCTCCGTTGCCCCCCACATCCAGCAGATCTAACCTGTCTTGTTGCTTGGAGACAATTGGAATGCGAGGTGGGCTACCCAGCCATCCATCCTTAGAACCCTGCTCGGAATCGTTGGCCTGGAGCCAACCAACAGGTCTCAATTGTCCTGCAGAAGAATCTTTGCAGTTTGGAGCTTCTCACAACTCCCATCGTGGGAAAACCCCCATGTCCTCGTGATCCAACCCCCTTCAAGAAAGGGCCATAGGGCAGAAAGTCCAACCTGAGAGATCGTCTGATCCTTGCCCTGACTTCAGATGCACGAGATCTCTATTGAGGTCTGTAGATTGTGCCTGCCATATCCTCACCCAGAAACCTAGGTCTAGCTTGGCTTCTCAGACTCCGTCCTCAGACTACTGGCCCACAAGCCCTCCAGTTGGGCAATCCAGAACTACAATGCCGCACTCTGCCTGCCCTACAGAAGTAAAACATTGCCCTCAGGGCTACCCCGAAACCCCAAATGAGGATCAACCTGCACGCCATTCGGCTGTACCCCCAAACATATAGGCTGACCTGGGCACTATTTCCCCTTCTGACCCAGCCTGAGCCTGGACCTCCTGGTCCCACCCAGACAGCTGGCCGCACACTGAGCACATCGGACCCGCCATGGCCTTAGGTCGTCATTTCTTCCCAACTGCGGTTTTCAGGCTCCAGAACCTAGACCTTATTTCCAACCACTGCCCAGGGTTGAAAATGATGCATAAATCAGAACTCTTTCCCCATGGCAAGAAACCTTGTGGTTGGCATGTTGTCCAACGTTCAGTGTAGTTAACAAGCGTGGCCCATGAGGCCAAGCCCATGCTTGCGGGCCACATTGGTCACAAACACACATTGTGACCCTCAGCCTGAGCCCAGTCCTCAGGTAAGGCCTCTCAGGGCCTATATGAAGAGACAGCATATTGGGCTTGCCATGCCCCTAGGCCCCAATTTTTAACCATAGTTCGGGTTGTCCCTTCACTCTTCCCCAGGGCTCTGCTTTGGTATTCCTCTTTTGGTGGGACACCTGAGGTAACAAACCTGAAAGGAGTCCTCCCATCCCACAGATTGACGAAAAACAATTGGGATCGGGCCAAAACACAGAGAGGAAGATTCGTCCATGGCACATGAGCCCTCCCCAACATTCCACGGCCATCGCTGAAACAAAATCTAGAGACAAAAGCCTGAGCAAGCGCCTCAGACTCGCTCATTCTTCATATCCAGAAGAGTTCTTCTCATGGTTTGTAGATCGGGCGTGCCATACCTACGTCCCCAAACTTAAGCTGAGTTTGTGTTTTCAGTCTTCTGTCCTCAAAGTCCTGGGCCACACTCCCTCCAGGCTGCGGCCCCTGGAGCCACACATTAGGACTGCCCCCACCCAATCCATGGGAATTCTTCCCATTCCATTGTCAAAAATCGTACAAATTAGGAGAACCCTCCAAAGTCCCTGAGGCCATCCCAATAGTGTAGGTCGCCCAGGACAAAAAAGGGCGGTTGATACCGGCTGAGCATCTACCTCCACTCATCTACCTCCACTCATACCAAGAAGATTGAACCACACAGGACCCGAGGCCATTATCGGATCCATTGCTTTGGTTTACAGGCATGTCTCCTCAAAAGCCTGGATTCCAATACCAGCAGAGGGGATTTCCTGAGGCACCCATCAGAACAAATCTCGTCTCCACAAGGAAACTTGTGCATGGGAGCTATGCCAAAGCTTAGGAGAATTCTTCAGGGTCCCGGTGCCACCTCCCCATTCCAAGGCCCTCATGGACACAAACACACGTTAGGACCCATCCTCTGGAAAGTGCATTTCAACTCAGCCACCCCGGTTGCTCCCGCAGATCCATTAGATCTAAACTGTATTGTTGCTAGGAAACAATTGGAAGGCGAGGCGGACTTCCCAGGCATCCATCCTGGAACAGTGCTCTGGAGTCATTCCATATGGGATGTTTTGGAGCTGTCCAACAGGTCTCAATTGTCCCGCAGAAGGAATCCTTGAAGGGGGCATCCCACATCTCCCAACGTGGAAAACCTCCATGGCCTCAGATTCCGCTCCCTTCATGAAGGGGCCGTCATGCACAGAAACTCCAACCTGAGCCAACGTCGGATCCTCGCCCTGACTTCAGATGCATGAGATATTGGTTCAGATCTGCAGGGGGTACCTGCCGTGCCCTCACCCTGAATCCGAAGTCTAGCTTGTGTTCTCAGACTTCCGTCCTCACTCTCCTGGCCCCGAAGCCCTCAAGTTTGGCAATTCCGGACCGACAATGAAGCACTCTACCTGCCCTCTAGAAAAAATGTTTTGCCTAATGAGCTGCCCAGGCAGCTTAAATGAGGATAAACCTACACGGCACTCGAATGTACCCAAATTATATAGTCTAACCTGGGCACTAATGCACTGTCTGACAGAACCTGAGCCCGGACCTGCTGACCAACACCCAGACAGCTGACCGCACCCTGAGCACATCAGACCCGCCATGGCCTTAGGTCATCATCTCTTCACTACCTCAGTTTTCAGGCTTCAGAACCTAGACCTTATCTCCAATCACTGCCCACGGGTGACTGTGATGCAGAAATCAGAACTCTTCCTGACCCATGGCAAGAAACCTTGTGGTTGGCATGTTGTCCAACGTTCAGTGTAGGAGAAACCAGCATTCACCCTGAGGCCCCGCCCATTCTTGAGTGCGATGAGAGCATAAACACGCATTGTGACCTCAGCGTGAGTCCTGTCCTCTAGTAAGTCCTTTCAGTGGCTGGACCATTAGATGTCATAATGGGCTTGACATGTCCCTAGTCCCCAATTTTTAACCAGATTTCTGGTTGTCCAGTCGCCCCACCCCAGGGCTCTAGTCTGGAATCCCTCATTTGGTGGGACATCTGAGGTTGAAAAACAAAATGAAACAAATCGACAACAACAACAAAAAAACGGACTTCTTCCATCCCCAGAATGACCCCAAACTCTGTGGACGGGACCGAACCCCCAGAGAGTAAGACTCGTCCATTTCCCATGAAGTCACCCGGCAATTTCACGACCATGAGTGACACGATATCCAGAGACAAAAACTTGAGCAAGAGCCTCACACTCGCCCTTTTTTCATATCCCGAAGTGTTCTCCTCATGGTCTGTAGATCAGTCCTGCCATACCTATGACCCAAAACATAAGCCGAGTTTGTGTTTTCAGACAACTGTCCAAACAGCTCTGGCCTACACACCCTACAGGCTCAGGACCCTGGAGCCAAACCTGAGGACTGTACTTGCCCTCTCCAAGGGAATTGTATGTGCCCATTCCAATGGCCACAACCCTAATAATAGGATAACCTCCAAAGTCCCTGAGGCCATCCCAAGATTTGTGGCTTCCCAGGACAAACAGGTGCAATCTGAGCCCATCTGAGCACCTACCTGCACTCAGACCCGTAGACTGATGTCCCCAGAAGTAAAAAGGAACGAACAGGCCCCTAGGCACTAATCGGATCCATTGCTTTGGTTTCCAGGCATCTCTCCTCAGAGGCCTGGATTTCAATACCAGCATATGGCTGTTTCTTGACTCACCCATCAGAACAAATCTCATCTACACATGGGAAACATGCACGTTGGAGCTGTGTCAAAGCCTCTGTTTAGGAGAACCCTTCAGGGCCCCAGGGCCACCGCTTCATTCCAAGGTCTCCATAGACACAAAAACATATTAGGACACATCCACAGGAGAGTCCATTTCAACTCAGCCTCCTCGGTTGCCCCCCACATCCAGCAGATCTAACCTGTCTTGTTGCTTGGAGACAATTGGAATGCGAGGTGGGCTACCCAGCCATCCATCCTTAGAACCCTGCTCGGAATCGTTGGCCTGGAGCCAACCAACAGGTCTCAATTGTCCTGCAGAAGAATCTTTGCAGTTTGGAGCTTCTCACAACTCCCATCGTGGGAAAACCCCCATGTCCTCGTGATCCAACCCCCTTCAAGAAAGGGCCATCAGGGCAGAAAGTCCAACCTGAGCGATCGTCTGATCCTTGCCCTGACTTCAGATGCACGAGATCTCTATTGAGGTCTGTAGATTGTGCCTGCCATATCCTCACCCAGAAACCTAGGCCTAGCTTGGGTTCTCAGACTCCGTCCTCAGACTACTGGCCCACAAGCCCTCCAGTTTGGCAATCCAGAACTACAATGCCGCACTCTGCCTGCCCTACAGAAGTAAAACATTGCCCTCAGGGCTACCCCAAAACCCCAAATGAGGATCAACCTGCACGCCATTCGGCTGTACCCCAAACATATAGGCTGACCTGGGCACTATTTCCCCTTCTGACCCAGCCTGAGCCTGGACCTCCTTGTCCCACCCAGACAGCTGGCCGCACACTGAGCACATCGGACCCGCCATGGCCTTAGGTCGTCATCTCTTCCCAACTGCGGTTTTCAGGCTCCAGAACCTAGACCTTATTTCCAACCACTGCCCAGGGTTGAAAATGATGCAGAAATCAGAACTCTTTCCCCATGGCAAGAAACCTTGTGGTTGGCATGTTGTCCAACGTTCGGTGTAGTTGAAACAAGCGTGGCCCATGAGGCCCAGCCCATGCTTGCGGGCCACATTGGTCACAAACACACATTGTGACCCTCAGCCTGAGCCCAGTACTCAGGTAAGGCCTCTCAGGGCCTATATGAAGAGACAGTATATTGGGCTTGCCATGCCCCTAGGCCCCAATTTTTAACCATAGTTCGGGTTGTCCCTTCACTCTTCCCCAGGGCTCTGCTTTGGAATTCCTCTTTTGGTGGGACACCTGAGGTAACAACCCTGAAAGGAGTTTTCCCATCCCACAGATTGACGAAAAACAATTGGGATCGGGCCAAAACACAGAGAGGAAGATTCGTCCATGGCACATGAGCCCTCCCCAACATTCCACGGCCATCGCTGAAACAAAATCTAGAGACAAAAGCCTGAGCAAGAGCCTCAGACTCGCTCATTCTTCATATCCTGAAGAGTTCTTCTCATGGTTTGTAGATCGGGCGTGCCATACCTACGTCCCCAAACTTAAGCTGAGTTTGTGTTTTCAGTCTTCTGTCCTCAAAGTCCTGGGCCACACTTCCTCCAGGCTGGGGCCCCTGGAGCCACACATTAGGACTGCCCCCACCCAATCCATGGGAATTCTGCCCATTCCATTGTCAAAAATCGTACAAATTAGGAGAACCCTCCAAAGTCCCTGAGGCCATCCCAATAGTGTAGGTCGCCCGGGACAAAAAAGGGCGGTTGATACCGGCTGAGCATCTACCTCCACTCATCTACCTCCACTCATACCAAGAAGATTGAACCACACAGGACCCGAGGCCATTATCGGATCCATTGCTTTGGTTTACAGGCATGTCTCCTCAAAAGCCTGGATTCCATGACCAGCAGAGGTGAGTTCCTGAGGCACCCATCAGAACAAATCTCGTCTCCACAAGGAAACTTGTGCATGGGAGCTATGCCAAAGCTTAGGAGAATTCTTCAGGGTCCTGGTGCCACCTCCCCATTCCAAGGCCCTCATGGACACAAACACACGTTAGGACCCATCCTCTGGAAAGTGCATTTCAACTCTGCCACCCCGGTTGCTCCCGCAGATCCATTAGATCTAAACTGTCTTGTTGCTAGGAGACAATTGGAAGGCGAGGCGGACTTCCCAGGCATCCATCCTGGAACAGTGCTCTGGAGTCATTCCATATGGGATGTCCTGGAGCTGTCCAACAGGTCTCAATTGTCCCGCAGAAGGAATCCTTGAAGGGGGCATCCCACATCTCCTAACGTGGAAAACCTCCATGGCCTCGAGATTCCGCTCCCTTCATGAAGGGGCCGTCATGCACAGAAACTCCAACCTGAGCCAACGTCGGATCCTCGCCCTGACTTCAGATGCATGAGATATTGGTTCAGATCTGCAGGGGGTACCTGCCGTGCCCTCACCCTGAATCCGAAGTCTAGCTTGTGTTCTCAGACTTCCGTCCTCACTCTCCTGGCCCCGAAGCCCTCATGTTTGGCAATTCCGGACCGACAATGAAGCACTCTGCCTGCCCTCTAGAAAAAATATATTGCCTAATGAGCTGCCCAGGCAGCTTAAATGAAGATAAACCTACACGGCACTCGAATGTACCTCAATTATATAGTCTAACCTGGGCACTAATGCACTGTCTGACACAACCTGAGCCCGGACCTGCTGACCAACACCCAGACAGCTGACCACACCCTGAGCACATCAGACCCGCCATGGCCTTAGGTCATCATCTCTTCACTACCTCAGTTTTCAGGCTTCAGAACCTAGACCTTATCTCCAATCACTGCCCACGCGTGACTGTGATGCAGAAATCAGAACTCTTCCTGACCCATGGCAAGAAACCTTGTGGTTGGCATGTTGTCCAACGTTCAGTGTAGGAGAAACCAGCATTCACCCTGAGGCCCCGCCCATTCTTGAGTGCGACGAGTGCATAAACACGCATTGTGACCTCAGCGTGACTCCTGTCCTCTAGTAAGTCCTCTCAGTGGCTGGACCATAAGATGTCATAATGGGCTTGACATGTCCCTAGTCCCCAATTTTTAACCAGATTTCTGGTTGTCCAGTCGCCCCACCCCAGGGTTCTACTCTGGAATCCCTCATTTGGTGGGACATCTGAGGTTGAAAAACAAAATGAAACAAATCGACAACAACAAAAAAAAAAACGGACTATTTCCATCCCCAGAATGACCCCAAACTCTTTGGACGGGACTGAACCCCCAGAGAGTAAGACTCGTCCATTTCCCATGAAGTCACCCGGCAATTTCACGACCATGAGTGACACGATATCCAGAGACAAAAACTTGAGCAAGAGCCTCACACTCGCCCTTTTTTCATATCCCGAAGTGTTCTCCTCATGGTCTGTAGATCAGTCCTGCCATACCTATGACCCAAAACATAAGCCGAGTTTGTGTTTTCAGACAACTGTCCAAACAGCTCTGGCCTACACACCCTACAGGCTCAGGGCCCTGGAGTCAAACCTGAGGACTGTACTTGCCCTCTCCAAGGGAATTGTATGTGCCCATTCCAATGGCCACGACCCTACTAATAGGATAACCTCCAAAGTCCCTGAGGCCATCCCAAGTGTTGTGGCGTCCCAGGACAAACAGGGGCAATCTGAGCCCATCTGAGCACCTACCTGCACTCAGACCCGTAGACTGATGTCCCCAGAGGTAAAAAGGAACGAACAGGCCCCTAGGCACTAATCGGATCCATTGCTTTGGTTTCCAGGCATCTCTCCTCAGAGGCCTGGATTTCAATACCAGCATATGGCTGTTTCTTGACTCACCCATCAGAACAAATCTCATCTACACATGGGAAACATGCACGTTGGAGCTGTGTCAAAGCCTCTGTTTAGGAGAACCCTTCAGGGCCCCAGGGCCACCGCTTCATTCCAAGGTCTCCATAGACACAAAAACATATTAGGACACATCCACAGGAGAGTCCATTTCAACTCAGCCTCCTCGGTTGCCCCCCACATCCAGCAGATCTAACCTGTCTTGTTGCTTGGAGACAATTGGAATGCGAGGTGGGCTACCCAGCCATCCATCCTTAGAACCCTGCTCGGAATCGTTGGCCTGGAGCCAACCAACAGGTCTCAATTGTCCTGCAGAAGAATCTTTGCAGTTTGGAGCTTCTCACAACTCCCATCGTGGGAAAACCCCCATGTCCTCGTGATCCAACCCCCTTCAAGAAAGGGCCATCAGGGCAGAAAGTCCAACCTGAGCGATCGTCTGATCCTTGCCCTGACTTCAGATGCACGAGATCTCTATTGAGGTCTGTAGATTGTGCCTGCCATATCCTCACTCAGAAACCTAGGCCTAGCTTGGGTTCTCAGAATCCGTCCTCAGACTACTGGCCCACAAGCCCTCCAGTTGGGCAATCCAGAACTACAATGCCGCACTCTGCCTGCCCTACAGAAGTAAAACATTGCCCTCAGGGCTACCCCGAAACCCCAAATGAGTATCAACCTGCACGACATTCGGCTGTACCCCAAACATATAGGCTGACCTGGCAGTATTTCCCCTTCTGACCCAGCCTGAGCCTGGACCACCTGGTCCCACCCAGACAGCTGGCCGCACACTGAGCACATCGGACCCGCCATGGCCTTAGGCCGTCATCTCTTCCCAACTGCGGTTTTCAGGCTCCAGAACCTAGACCTTATCTCCAACCACTGCCCAGGGTTGAAAATGATGCAGAAATCAGAACTCTTTCCCCATGGCAAGAAACCTTGTGGTTGGCATGTTGTCCAACGTTCGGTGTAGTTGAAACAAGCGTGGCCCATGAGGCCCAGCCCATGCTTGCGGGCCACATTGCTCACAAACACACATTGTGACCCTCAGCCTGAGCCCAGTCCTCAGGTAAGGCCTCTCAGGGCCTATATGAAGAGACAGCATATTGGGCTTGCCATGCCCCTAGGCCCCAATTTTTAACCGTAGTTCGGGTTGTCCCTTCACTCTTCCCCAGGGCTCTGCTTTGGAATTCCTCTTTGGGTGGGACACCTGAGGTAACAAACCTGAAAGGAGTCCTCCCATCCTACAGGTTGACGAAAAACAATTGGGATCGGGCCAAAACACAGAGAGGAAGATTCGTCCATGGCCCATGAGACCTCCCCAACATTCCACGGCCATCGCTGAAACAAAATCCAGAGACAAAAGCCTGAGCAAGCGCCTCAGACTCGCTCATTCTTCATATCCTGAAGAGTTCTTCTCATGGTTTGTAGATCGGGCGTGCCATACCTACGTCCCCAAACTTAAGCTGAGTTTGTGTTTTCAGTCTTCTGTCTTCAAAGTCCTGGGCCACACTCCCTCCAGGCTGGGGCCCCTGGAGCCACACATTAGGACTGCCCCCACCCAATCCATGGGAATTCTGCCCATTCCATTGTCAAAAATCGTACAAATTAGGAGAACCCTCCAAAGTCCCTGAGGCCATCCCAATAGTGTAGGTCGCCCGGGACAAAAAAGGGCGGTTGATACCGGCTGAGCATCTACCTCCACTCATCTACCTCCACTCATACCAAGAAGATTGAACCAGAGAGGACCCGAGGCCATTATCGGATCCATTGCTTTGGTTTACAGGCATGTCTCCTCAAAAGCCTGGATTCCAATACCAGCAGAGGGGATTTCCTGAGGCACCCATCAGAACAAATCTCGTCTCCACAAGGAAACTTGTGCATGGGAGCTATGCCAAAGCTTAGGAGAATTCTTCAGGGTCCCGGTGCCACCTCCCCATTCCAAGGCCCTCATGGACACAAACACACGTTAGGACCCATCCTCTGGAAAGTGCATTTCAACTCAGCCACCCCGGTTGCTCCCGCATATCCATTAGATCTAAACTGTCTTGTTGCTAGGAGACAATTGGAAGGCGTGGCGGACTTTCCAGGCATCCATCCTCGAACGGTGCTCTGGAGTCATTCCATATGGGTTGTCCTGGAGCTGTCCAACAGGTCTCAATTGTCCCGCAGAAGGAATCCTTGAAGGGGGCATCCCACATCTCCCAACGTGGAAAACCTCCATGGCCTCGAGATTCCGCTCCCTTCATGAAGGGGCCGTCATGCACAGAAACTCCAACCTGAGCCAACGTCGGATCCTCGCTCTGACTTCAGATGCATGAGATATTGGTTCAGATCTGCAGGGGGTACCTGCCGTGCCCTCACCCTGAATCCGAAGTCTAGCTTGTGTTCTCAGACTTCCGTCCTCACTCTCCTGGCCCCAAAGCCCTCAAGTTTGGCAATTCCGGACCGACAATGAAGCACTCTGCCTGCCCTCTAGAAAAAATATATTGCCTAATGAGCTGCCCAGGCAGCTTAAATGAAGATAAACCTACACGGCACTCGAATGTACCCAAATTATATAGTCTAACCTGGGCACTAATGCACTGTCTGACACAACCTGAGCCCGGACCTGCTGACCAACACCCAGACAGCTGACCGCACCCTGAGCACATCAGACCCGCCCTGGCCTTAGGTCATCATCTCTTCCCTACCTCAGTTTTCAGGCTTCAGAACCTAGACCTTATCTCCAATCACTGCCCACGGGTGACTGTGATGCAGAAATCAGAACTCTTCCTGACCCATGGCAAGAAACCTTGTGGTTGGCATGTTGTCCAACGGTCAGTGTAGGAGAAACCAGCATTCACCCTGAGGCCCCGCCCCTTCTTGAGTGCGACGAGAGCATAAACACGCATTGTGACCTCAGCGTGAGTCCTGTCCTCTAGTAAGTCCTCTCACTGGCTGGACCATTAGATGTCATAATGGGCTTGACATGTCCCTAGTTCCCAATTTTTAACCAGATTTCTGGTTGTCCAGTCGCCCCACCCCAGGGCTCTCCTCTGGAATCCCTCATTTGGTGGGACATCTGAGGTTGAAAAACAAAATGAAACAAATCAACAACAACAAAAAAACGGACTTCTTCCATCCCCAGAATGACCGCAAACTCTTTGGACGGGACCGAACCCCCAGAGAGTAAGACTCGTCCATTTCCCATGAAGTCACCCGGCAATTTCACGACCATGAGTGACACGATATCCAGAGACAAAAACTTGAGCAAGAGCCTCACACTCGCCCTTTTTTCATATCCCGAAGTGTTCTCCTCATGGTCTGTAGATCAGTCCTGCCATACCTATGACCCAAAACACAAGCCGAGTTTGTGTTTTCAGACAACTGTCCAAACAGCTCTGGCCTACACACCCTACAGGCTCAGGGCCCTGGAGCCAAACCTGAGGACTGTACTTGCCCTCTCCAAGGGAATTGTATGTGCCCATTCCAATGGCCACAACCCTACTAATAGGATAACCTCCAAAATCCCTGAGGCCATCCAAATAGTTGTGGCTTCCCAGGACATACAGGGGCAATCTGAGCCCATCTGAGCACCTACCTGCACTCAGACCCGTAGACTGATGTCCCCAGAGGTAAAAAGGAACGAACAGGCCCCTAGGCACTAATCGGATCCATTGCTTTGGTTTCCAGGCATCTCTCCTCAGAGGCCTGGATTTCAATACCAGCATATGGCTGTTTCTTGACTCACCCATCAGAACAAATCTCATCTACACATGGGAAACATGCACGTTGGAGCTGTGTCAAAGCCTCTGTTTAGGAGAACCCTTCAGGGCCCCAGGGCCTCCGCTTCATTTCAAGGTCTCCATAGACACAAAAACATATTAGGACACATCCACAAGAGAGTCCACTTCAACACAGCCTCCTCGGTTGCCCCCCACATCCAGCTGATCTAACCTGTCTTGTTGCTAGGAGACAATTGGAATGCGAGGTGGGCTACCCAGCCATCCATCCTTAGAACCCTGCTCGGAATCGTTGGCCTGGAGCCAACCAACAAGTCTCAATTGTCCTGCAGAAGAATCTTTGCAGTTTGGAGCTTCTCACAACTCCTGTCGTGGGAAAACCCCCATGTCCTCGTGATCCAACCGCCTTCAAGAAAGGGCCATCAGGGCAGAAAGTCCAACCTGAGCGATCGTCTCATCCTTGCCCTGACTTCAGATGCACGAGATCTCTATTGAGGTCTGTAGATTGTGCCTGCCATATCCTCACCCAGAAACCTAGGCCTAGCTTGGGTTCTCAGACTCCGTCCTCAGACTACTGGCCCACAAGCCCTCAAGTTTGGCAATCCAGAACTACAATGCCGCACTCTGCCTGCCCTACAGAAGTAAAACATTGCCCTCAGGGCTACACCGAAACCCCAAATGAGGATCAACCTGCACGCCATTCAGCTGTACCCCAAACATATAGGCTGACCTGGGCACTATTTCCCCTTCTGACCCAGCCTGATCCTAGACCTCCTGGTCCCAGCCAGACAGCTGGCCGCACACTGAGCACATCGGACCCACCATGGCCTTAGGTCGTCATCTCTTCCCAACTGCGGTTTTTTAGACTCCAGAACCTAGACTTTATCTCCAACCACTGCCCAGGGTTGAAAATGATGCAGAAATCAGAACTCATTCCCCATGGCAAGAAACCTTGTGGTTGGCATGTTGTCCAACGTTCAGTGTAGTTGAAACAAGCGTGGCCCATGAGGCCCAGCCCATGCTTGCGGGCCACATTGGTCACAAACACACATTGTGACCCTCAGCCTGAGCCCAGTCCTCAGGTAAGGCCTCTCAGGGCCTATATGAATTGACAGCATATTGGCCTTGCCATATCCCCTAGGCCCCAATTTTTATCCATAGTTCGGGTTGTCCCTTCACTCTTCCCCAGGGCTCTGCTTTGGAATTCCTCTTTTGGTGGGACACCTGAGGTAACAAACCTGAAAGGAGTCCTCCCATCCCACAGATTGACGAAAAACAATTGTGATCGGGCCAAATCCACAGAGAGGAAGATTCGTCCATGGCCCCTGAGACCTCCCCAACATTCCACGGCCATCGCTGAAACAAAATCCAGAGACAAAAGCCTGAGCAAGCGCCTCAGACTCGTTCATTCTTCATATCCTGAAGAGTTCTTCTCATGGTTTGCAGATCGGGCGTGCCATACCTACGTCCCCAAACTTAAGCTGAGTTTGTGTTTTCAGTCTTCTGTCCTCAAAGTCCTGGGCCACACTCCCTCCAGGCTGGGGCCCCTGGAGCCACACATTAGGACTGCCCCCTCCCAATCCATGGGAATTCTGCCCATTCCATTGTCAAAAATCGTACAAATTAGGAGAACCCTCCAAAGTCCCTGAGGCCATCCCAATAGTGTAGGTCGCCCGGGACAAAAAAGGGCGGTTGATACCGGCTGAGCATCTACCTCCACTCATCTACCTCCACTCATACCAAGAAGATTGAACCAGACAGGACCCGAGGCCATTATCGGATCCATTGCTTTGGTTTACAGGCATGTCTCCTCAAAAGCCTGGATTCCAATACCAGCAGAGGGGATTTCCTGAGGCACCCATCAGAACAAATCTCGTCTCCACAAGGAAACTTGTGCATGGGAGCTATGCCAAAGCTTAGGAGAATACTTCAGGGTCCCAGTGCAACCTCCCCATTCCAAGGCCCTCATGGACACAAACACACGTTAGGAACCATCCTCTGGAAAGTGCATTTCAACTCAGCCACCCCGGTTGCTCCAGCAGATTCATTTGATCTAAACTGTCTTGTTGCTAGGAGACAATTGGAAGGCGAGGCAGACTTCCCAGGCATCCATCCTGGAACGGTGCTCTGGAGTCATTCCATATGGGATGTCCTGGAGCTGTCCAACAGGTCTCAATTGTCCCGCAGAAGGAATCCTTGAAGGGGGCATCCCACATCTCCCAACGTGGAAAACCTCCATGGCCTCGAGATTCCGCTCCCTTCATGAAGGGGCCGTCATGCACAGAAACTCCAACCTGAGCCAACGTCGGATCCTCGCCCTGAAGATGCATGAGATATTGGTTCAGATCTGCAGGGGGTACCTGCCGTACCCTCACCCTGAATCCGAAGTCTAGCTTGTGTTCTCAGACTTCCGTCCTCACTCTCCTGGCCCCGAAGCCCTCATGTTTGGCAATTCCGGACCGACAATGAAGCACTCTGCCTGCCCTCTAGAAGAAATATATTGCCTAATGAGCTGACCAGGCAGCTTAAATGAAGATAAACCTACACGGCACTCGAATGTACCCAAATTATATAGTCTAACTTGGGCACTAATGCACTGTCTGACACAACCTGAGCCCGGACCTGCTGACCAACACCCAGACAGCTGACCGCACGCTGAGCACATCAGACCCGCCCTGGCCTTAGGTCATCATCTCTTCCCTACCTCAGTTTTCAGGCTTCAGAACCTAGACCTTATCTCCAATCACTGCCCACGGGTGACTGTGATGCAGAAATCAGAACTCTTCCTGACCCATGGCAAGAAACCTTGTGGTTGGCATGTTGTCCAACGTTCAGTGTAGTAGAAAACAGTATTCACTCTGAGGCCCCGCCCATTCTTGAGTGCGACGAGAGCATAAACACGCATTGTGACCTCAGCGTGAGTCCTGTCCTCTAGTAAGTCCTCTCAGTGGCTGGACCATTAGATGTCATAATGGGCTTGACATGTCCCTAGTCCCCAATTTTTAACCAGATTTCTGGTTGTCCAATCGCCCCACCCCAGGGCTCTACTCTGGAATCCCTCATTTGGTGGGACATCTGAGGTTGAAAAACAAAATGCAACAAATCGACAACAACAACAAAAAAACGGACTTCTTCCATCCCCAGAATGACCCCAAACTCTTTGGACGGGACCGAACCCCCAGAGAGTAAGACTCGTCCATTTCCCATGAAGTCACCTGGCAATTCACGACCATGAGTGACACGATATCCAGAGACAAAAATTTGAGCAAGAGCCTCACACTCGCCCTTTTTTATATCCCGAAGTATTCTCCTCATGGTCTGTAGATCAGTCCTGCCATACCTATGACCCAAAACATAAGCCGAGTTTGTGTTTTCAGACAACTGTCCAAACAGCTCTGGCCTACACACCCTACAGGCTCAGGGCCCTAGAGTCAAACCTGAGGACTGTACTTGCCCTCTCCAAGGGAATTGTATGTGCCGATTCCAATGGCCACGACCCTACTAATAGGATAACCTCCAAAGTCCCTGAGGCCATCCCAAGTGTTGTGGCGTCCCAGGACAAACAGGGGCAATCTGAGCCCATCTGAGCACCTACCTGCACTCAGACCCGTAGACTGATGTCCCCAGAGGTAAAAAGGAACGAACAGGCCCCTAGGCACTAATCGGATCCATTGCTTTGGTTTCCAGGCATCTCTCCTCAGAGGCCTGGATTTCAATACCAGCATATGGCTGTTTCTTGACTCACCCATCAGAACAAATCTCATCTACACATGGGAAACATGCACGTTGGAGCTGTGTCAAAGCCTCTGTTTAGGAGAACCCTTCAGGGCCCCAGGGCCACCGCTTCATTCCAAGGTCTCCATAGACACAAAAACATATTAGGACACATCCACAGGAGAGTCCATTTCAACTCAGCCTCCTCGGTTGCCCCCCACATCCAGCAGATCTAACCTGTCTTGTTGCTTGGAGACAATTGGAATGCGAGGTGGGCTACCCAGCCATCCATCCTTAGACCCTGCTCGGAATCGTTGGCCTGGAGCCAACCAACAGGTCTCAATTGTCCTGCAGAAGAATCTTTGCAGTTTGGAGCTTCTCACAACTCCCATCGTGGGAAAACCCCCATGTCCTCGTGATCCAACCCCCTTCAAGAAAGGGCCATCAGGGCAGAAAGTCCAACCTGAGCGATCGTCTGATCCTTGCCCTGACTTCAGATGCACGAGATCTCTATTGAGGTCTGTAGATTGTGCCTGCCATATCCTCACCCAGAAACCTAGGCCTAGCTTGGGTTCTCAGAATCCGTCCTCAGACTACTGGCCCACAAGCCCTCCAGTTGGGCAATCCAGAACTACAATGCCGCACTCTGCCTGCCCTACAGAAGTAAAAAATTGCCCTCAGGGCTACCCCGAAACCCCAAATGAGTATCAACCTGCACGACATTCGGCTGTACCCCAAACATATAGGCTGACCTGGCAGTATTTCCCCTTCTGACCCAGCCTGAGCCTGGACCACCTGGTCCCACCCAGACAGCTGGCCGCACACTGAGCACATCGGACCCGCCATGGCCTTAGGTCGTCATCTCTTCCCAACTGCGGTTTTCAGGCTCCAGAACCTAGACCTTATCTCCAACCACTGCCCAGGGTTGAAAATGATGCAGAAATCAGAACTCTTTCCCCATGGCAAGAAACCTTGTGGTTGGCATGTTGTCCAACGTTCGGTGTAGTTGAAACAAGCGTGGCCCATGAGGCCCAGCCCATGCTTGCGGGCCACATTGGTCACAAACACACATTGTGACCCTCAGCCTGAGCCCAGTCCTCAGGTAAGGCCTCTCAGGGCCTATATGAAGAGACAGCATATTGGGCTTGCCATGCCCCTAGGCCCCAATTTTTAACCATAGTTCGGGTTGTCCCTTCACTCTTCCCCAGGGCTCTGCTTTGGAATTCCTCTTTTGGTGGGACACCTGAGGTAACAAACCTGAAAGGAGTCCTCCCGTCCCACAGATTGACGAAAAACAATTGGGATCGGGCCAAAACACAGAGAGGAAGATTCGTCCATGGCACATGAGCCCTCCCCAACATTCCACGGCCATCGCTGAAACAAAATCTAGAGATAAAAGCCTGAGCAAGCGCCTCAGACTCGCTCATTCTTCATATCCAGAAGAGTTCTTCTCATGGTTTGTAGATCGGGCGTGCCATACCTACGTCCCCAAACTTAAGCTGAGTTTGTGTTTTCAGTCTTCTGTCCTCAAAGTCCTGGGCCACACTCCTTCCAGGCTGCGGCCCCTGGAGCCACACATTAGGACTTCCCCCACCCAATCCATGGGAATTCTGCCCATTCCATTGTCAAAAATCGTACAAATTAGGAGAACCCTCCAAAGTCCCTGAGGCCATCCCAATAGTGTAGGTCGCCCAGGACAAAAAAGGGCGGTTGATACCGGCTGAGCATCTACCTCCACTCATCTACCTCCACTCATACCAAGAAGATTGAACCAGAGAGGACCCGAGGCCATTATCGGATCCATTGCTTTGGTTTACAGGCATGTCTCCTCAAAAGCCTGGATTCCAATACCAGCAGAGGGGATTTCCTGAGGCACCCATCAGAACAAATCTCGTCTCCACAAGGAAACTTGTGCATGGGAGCTATGCCAAAGCTTAGGAGAATACTTCAGGGTCCCGGTGCCACCTCCCCCTTCCAAGGCCCTCATGGACACAAACACACGTTAGGACCCATCCTCTGGAAAGTGCATTTCAACCCTGCCACCCCGGTTGCTCCCGCAGATCCATTAGATATAAACTGTCTTGTTGCTAGGAGCAATTGGAAGGCGAGGCGGACTTCCCAGGCATCCATCCTGGAACAGTGCTCTGGAGTCATTTCATATGGGATGTCCTGGAGCTGTCCAACAGGTCTCAATTGTCCCGCAGAAGGAATCCTTGAAAAGGGCATCCCACATCTCCCAACGTGGAAAACCTCCATGGCCTCGAGATTCCGCTCCCTTCATGAAGGGGCCGTCATGCACAGAAACTCCAACCTGAGCCAACTTCGGATCCTCGCCCTGACTTCAGATGCATGAGATATTGGTTCAGATCTGCAGGGGGTACCTGCCGTGCCCTCACCCTGAATCCGAAGTCTAGCTTGTGTTCTCAGACTTCCGTCCTCACTCTCCTGGCCCCGAAGCCCTCATGTTTGGCAATTCCGGACCGACAATGAAGCACTCTGCCTGCCCTCTAGAAAAAATATATTGCCTAATGAGCTGACCAGGCAGCTTAAATGAAGATAAACCTACACGGCACTCGAATGTACCCAAAATATATAGTCTAACCTGGGCACTAATGCACTGTCTGACACAACCTGAGCCCGGACCTGCTGACCAACACCCAGAGAGCTGACCACACCCTGAGCACATCAGACCCGCCATGGCCTTAGGTCATCATCTCTTCCCTACCTCAGTTTTCAGGCTTCAGAACCTAGACCTTATCTCCAATCACTGCCCACGGGTGACTGTGATGCAGAAATCAGAACTCTTCCTGACCCATGGCAAGAAACCTTGTGGTTGGCATGTTGTCCAACGTTCAGTGTAGGAGAAACCACCATTCACCCTGAGGCCCCGCCCATTCTTGAGTGCGATGAGAGCATAAACACGCATTGTGACCTCAGCGTGAGTCCTGTCCTCTAGTAAGTCCTCTCAGTGGCAGGACCATTAGATGTCATAATGGGCTTGACATGTCCCTAGTCCCCAATTTTTAACCAGATTTCTGGTTGTCCAGTCGCCCCACCCCAGGGCTCTACTTTGGAATCCCTCATTTGGTGGGACATCTGAGGTTGAAAAACAAAATGAAACAAATCGACAACAACAACAACAAAAAAACAGACTTCTTCCATCCCCAAAATGACCGCAAACTCTTTGGACGGGACCGAAACCCCAGAGAGTAAGACTCGTCCATTTCCCATGAAGTCACCCAGCAATTTCACGACCATGAGTGACACGATATCCAGAGACAAAAACTTGAGCAAGAGCCTCACACTCGCCCTTTTTTCATATCCCGAAGTGTTCTCCTCATGGTCTGTAGATCAGACCTGCCATACCTATGACCGAAAACATAAGCCGAGTTTGTGTTTTCAGACAACTGTCCAAACAGCTCTGGCCTACACACCCTAGAGGCTCAGGGCCCTGGAACCAAACCTGAGGACTGTACTTGCCCTCTCCAAGGGAATTGTATGTGCCCATTCCAATGGCCACAACCCTACTAATAGGATAACCTCCAAAGTCCCTGAGGCCATCCCAATAGTTGTGGCTTCCCAGGACAAACAGGGGGCAATCTGAGCCCATCTGAGTACCTACCTGCACTCAGACCCGTAGACTGATGTCCCCAGAGGTAAAAAGGAACGAACAGGCCCCTAGGCACTAATCGGATCCATTGCTTTGGTTTCCAGGAAACTCTCCTCAGAGGCCTGGATTTCAATACCAGCATATGGCTGTTTATTGACTCACCCATCAGAACAAATCTCATCTACACATGGGAAACTTGCACGTTGGAGCTGTGTCAAAGCCTCTGTTTAGGAGAACCCTTCAGGGCCCCAGGGCCACCGCTTCATTCCAAGGTCTCCATAGACACAAAAACATATTAGGACACATCCACAGGAAAGTCCATTTCAACTCATCCTCCTCGGTTGCCCGCCACATGCAGCAGATCTAACCTGTCTTGTTGCTTGGAGACAATTGGAATGCGAGGTGGGCTACCCAGCCATCCTTCCTTAGAACCCTGCTCGGAATCGTTGGCCTGGAGCCAACCAACAGGTCTCAATTGTCCTGCAGAAGAATCTTTGCAGTTTGGAGCTTCTCACAACTCCCATCGTGGGAAAACCCCCATGTCCTCGTGATCCAACCCCCTTCAAGAAAGGGCCATCAGGGCAGAAAGTCCAACCTGAGCGATCGTCTGATCCTTGCCCTGACTTCAGATGCACGAGATCTCTATTGAGGTCTGTAGATTGTGCCTGCCATATCCTCACCCAGAAACCTAGGCCTAGCTTGGGTTCTCAGACTCCGTCCTCAGACTACTGGCCCACAAGCCCTCCAGTTTGGCAATCCAGAACTACAATGCCGCACTCTGCCTGCCCTACAGAAGAAAAACATTGCCCTCAGGGCTACCCCGAAACCCCAAATGAAGATCAACCTGCACGCCAATCGGCTGTACCCCAAACATATAGGCTGACCTGGGCACTATTTCCCCTTCTGACCCAGCCTGAGCCTGGACCTCCTGGTCCCAGCCAGACAGCTGGCCGCACACTGAGCACATCGGACCCGCCATGGCCTTAGGTCGTCATCTCTTCCCAACTGCGGTTTTCAGGCTCCAGAACCTAGACCTTATCTCCAACCACTGCCCAGGGTTGAAAATGATTCAGAAATCAGAACTCTTTCCCCATGGCAAGAAACCTTGTGCTTGGCATGTTGTCCAACGTTCAGTGTAGTTGAAACAAGCGTGGCCCATGAGGCCCAGCCCATGCTTGCGTGCCACATTGGTCACAAACACACATTGTGACCCTCAGCCTGAGCCCAGTCCTCAGGTAAGGCCTCTCAGGGCCTATATGAAGAGACAGCATATTGGGCTTGCCATGCCCCTAGTCCCCAAATTTTAACCATAGTTCGGGGTGTCCCTTCACTCTTCCCCAGGGCTCTGCTTTGGAATTCCTCTTTTGGTGGGACACCAGAGGTAACAAACCTGAAAGGAGTCCTCCCATCCCACAGATTGACGAAAAACAATTGGGATCGGGCCAAATCCACAGAGAGGAAGATTCGTCCATGGCCCATGAGACCTCCCCAACATTCCACGGCCATCGCTGAAACAAAATCCAGAGACAAAAGCCTGAGCAAGCGACTCAGACTCGCTCATTCTTCATATCCTGAAGAGTTCTTCTCATGGTTTGTAGATCGGGTGTGCCATACCTACGTCCCCAAACTTAAGCTGAGTTTGTGTTTTCAGTCTTCTGTCCTCAAAGTCCTGGGCCACACTCCCTCCAGGCTGGGGCACCTGGAGACACATTTTAGGACTGCCCCCACCCAATCCATGGGAATTCTGCCCATTCCATTGTCAAAAATCGTACAAATTAGGAGAACCCTCCAAAGTCCCTGAGGCCATCCCAATAGTGTAGGTCGCCCGGGACAAAAAAGGGCGGTTGATACCAGCTGAGCATCTTCCTCCACTCATCTACCTCCACTCATACCAAGAAGATTGAACCAGACAGGACCCGAGGCCATTATCAGATCCATTGCTTTGGTTTACAGGCATGTTCCTCAAAAGCCTGGATTGCAATACCAGCAGAGGGGATTTCCTGAGGCACCCATCAGAACAAATCTCGTCTCCACAAGGAAACTTGTGCATGGGAGCTATGCCAAAGCTTAGGAGAATACTTCAGGGTCCCGGTGCCACCTCCCCATTCCAAGGCCCTCATGGACACAAACACACATTAGGACCCATCCTCTGGAAAGTGCATTTCAACTCAGCCACCCCGGTTGCTCCCGCATATCCATTAGATCTAAACTGTCTTGTTGCTAGGAGACAATTGGAAGGCGAGGCGGACTTCCCAGGCATCCATCCTCCAATGGTGCTCTGGAGTCATTCCATATGGGATGTCCTGGAGCTGTCCAACAGGTCACAATTGTCCCGCAGAAGGAATCCTTGAAGGGGGCATCCCACATCTCCCAACGTAGAAAACCTCCATGGCCTCGAGATTCCGCTCCCTTCATGAAGGGGCCGTCATGCACAGAAACTCCAACCTGAGCCAACGTCGGATCCTCGCCCTGACTTCAGATGCATGAGATATTGGTTCAGATCTGCAGGGGGTACCTGCCGTGCCCTCACCCTGAATCCGATGTCTAGCTTGTGTTCTCAGACTTCCGTCCTCACTCTCCTGGCCCCGAAGCCCTCATGTTTGGCAATTCCGGACCGACAATGAAGCACTCTGCCTGCCCTCTAGAAAAAATATATTGCCTAATGAGCTGACCAGGCAGCTTAAATGAAGATAAACCTACACGGCACTCGAATGTACCCAAAATATATAGTCTAACCTGGGCACTAATGCACTGTCTGACACAACCTGAGCCCGGACCTGCTGACCAACACCCAGAGAGCTGACCACACCCTGAGCACATCAGACCCGCCATGGCCTTAGGTCATCATCTCTTCCCTACCTCAGTTTTCAGGCTTCAGAACCTAGACCTTATCTCCAATCACTGCCCACGGGTGACTGTGATGCAGAAATCAGAACTCTTCCTGACCCATGGCAAGAAACCTTGTGGTTGGCATGTTGTCCAACGTTCAGTGTAGGAGAAACCAGCATTCACCCTGAGGCCCCGCCCATTCTTGAGTGCGATGAGAGCATAAACACGCATTGTGACCTCAGCGTGAGTCCTGTCCTCTAGTAAGTCCTCTCAGTGGCTGGACCATTAGATGTCATAATGGGCTTGACATGTCCCTAGTCCCCAATTTTTAACCAGATTTCTGGTTGTCCAGTCGCCCCACCCCAGGGCTCTACTTAGGAATCCCTCATTTGGTGGGACATCTGAGGTTGAAAAACAAAATGAAACAAATCGACAACAACAACAACAACAAAACAGACTTCTTCCATCCCCAAAATGACCGCAAACTCTTTGGACGGGACCGAAACCCCAGAGAGTAAGACTCGTCCATTTCCCATGAAGTCACCCAGCAATTTCACGACCATGAGTGACACGATATCCAGAGACAAAAACTTGAGCAAGAGCCTCACACTCGCCCTTTTTTCATATCCCGAAGTGTTCTCCTCATGGTCTGTAGATCAGACCTGCCATACCTATGACCGAAAACATAAGCCGAGTTTGTGTTTTCAGACAACTGTCCAAACAGCTCTGGCCTACACACCCTACAGGCTCAGGGCCCTGGAACCAAACCTGAGGACTGTACTTGCCCTCTCCAAGGGAATTGTATGTGCCCATTCCAATGGCCACAACCCTACTAATAGGATAACCTCCAAAGTCCCTGAGGCCATCCCAATAGTTGTGGCTTCCCAGGACAAACAGGGGGCAATCTGAGCCCATCTGAGTACCTACCTGCACTCAGACCCGTAGACTGATGTCCCCAGAGGTAAAAAGGAACGAACAGGCCCCTAGGCACTAATCGGATCCATTGCTTTGGTTTCCAGGAAACTCTCCTCAGAGGCCTGGATTTCAATACCAGCATATGGCTGTTTCTTGACTCACCCATCAGAACAAATCTCATCTACACATGGAAAACTTGCACGTTGGAGCTGTGTCAAAGCCTCTGTTTAGGAGAACCCTTCAGGGCCCCAGGGCCAACGCTTCATTCCAAGGTCTCCATAGACACAAAAACATATTAGGACACATCCACAGGAAAGTCCATTTCAACTCATCCTCCTCGGTTGCCCGCCACATGCAGCAGATCTAACCTGTCTTGTTGCTTGGAGACAATTGGAATGCGAGGTGGGCTACCCAGCCATCCTTCCTTAGAACCCTGCTCGGAATCGTTGGCCTGGAGCCAGCCAACAGGTCTCAATTGTCCTGCAGAAGAATCTTTGCAGTTTGGAGCTTCTCACAACTCCCATCGTGGGAAAACCCCCATGTCCTCGTGATCCAACCCCCTTCAAGAAAGGGCCATCAGGGCAGAAAGTCCAACCTGAGCGATCGTCTGATCCTTGCCCTGACTTCAGATGCACGAGATCTCTATTGAGGTCTGTAGATTGTGCCTGCCATATCCTCACCCAGAAACCTAGGCCTAGCTTGGGTTCTCAGACTCCGTCCTCAGACTACTGGCCCACAAGCCCTCCAGTTTGGCAATCCAGAACTACAATGCCGCACTCTGCCTGCCCTACAGAAGTAAAACATTGCCCTCAGGGCTACCCCGAAACCCCAAATGAAGATCAACCTGCACGCCAATCGGCTGTACCCCAAACATATAGGCTGACCTGGGCACTATTTCCCCTTCTGACCCAGCCTGAGCCTGGACCTCCTGGTCCCAGCCAGACAGCTGGCCGCACACTGAGCACATCGGACCCGCCATGGCCTTAGGTCGTCATCTCTTCCCAACTGCGGTTTTCAGGCTCCAGAACCTAGACCTTATCTCCAACCACTGCCCAGGGTTGAAAATGATTCAGAAATCAGAACTCTTTCCCCATGGCAAGAAACCTTGTGCTTGGCATGTTGTCCAACGTTCAGTGTAGTTGAAACAAGCGTGGCCCATGAGGCCCAGCCCATGCTTGCGTGCCACATTGGTCACAAACACACATTGTGACCCTCAGCCTGAGCCCAGTCCTTAGGTAAGGCCTCTCAGGGCCTATATGAAGAGACAGCATATTGGGCTTGCCATGCCCCTAGGCCCCAATTTTTAACCATAGTTCGGGGTGTCCCTTCACTCTTCCCCAGGGCTCTGCTTTGGAATTCCTCTTTTGGTGGGACACCTGAGGTAACAAACCTGAAAGGAGTCCTCCCATCCCACAGATTGACGAAAAACAATTGGGATCGGGCCAAATCCACAGAGAGGAAGATTCGTCCATGGCCCATGAGACATCCCCAACATTCCACGGCCATCGCTGAAACAAAATCCAGAGACAAAAGCCTGAGCAAGCGACTCAGACTCGCTCATTCTTCATATCCTGAAGAGTTCTTCTCATGGTTTGTAGATCGGGTGTGCCATACCTACGTCCCCAAACTTAAGCTGAGTTTGTGTTTTCAGTCTTCTGTCCTCAAAGTCCTGGGCCACACTCCCTCCAGGCTGGGGCACCTGGAGACACATTTTAGGACTGCCCCCACCCAATCCATGGGAATTCTGCCCATTCCATTGTCAAAAATCGTACAAATTAGGAGAACCCTCCAAAGTCCCTGAGGCCATCCCAATAGTGTAGGTCGCCCGGGACAAAAAAGGGCGGTTGATACCAGCTGAGCATCTTCCTCCACTCATCTACCTCCACTCATACCAAGAAGATTGAACCAGACAGGACCCGAGGCCATTATCGGATCCATTGCTTTGGTTTACAGGCATGTCTCCTCAAAAGCCTGAATTCCAATACCAGCAGAGGGGATTTCCTGAGGCACCCATCAGAACAAATCTCGTCTCCACAAGGAAACTTGTGCATGGGAGCTATGCCAAAGCTTAGGAGAATACTTCAGGGTCCCGGTGCCACCTCCCCATTCCAAGGCCCTCATGGACACAAACACACATTAGGACCCATCCTCTGGAAAGTGCATTTCAACTCAGCCACCCCGGTTGCTCCCGCATATCCATTAGATCTAAACTGTCTTGTTGCTAGGAGACAATTGGAAGGCGAGGCAGACTTCCCAGGCATCCATCCTCGAATGGTGCTCTGGAGTCATTCCATATGGGATGTCCTGGAGCTGTCCAACAGGTCACAATTGTCCCGCAGAAGGAATCCTTGAAGGGGGCATCCCACATCTCCCAACGTAGAAAACCTCCATGGCCTCGAGATTCTGCTCCCTTCATGAAGGGGCCGTCATGCACAGAAACTCCAACCTGAGCCAACGTCGGATCCTCGCCCTGACTTCAGATGCATGAGATATTGGTTCAGATCTGCAGGGGGTACCTGCCGTGCCCTCACCCTGAATCCGATGTCTAGCTTGTGTTCTCAGACTTCCGTCCTCACTCTCCTGGCCCCGAAGCCCTCATGTTTGGCAATTCCGGACCGACAATGAAGCACTCTGCCTGCCCTCTAGAAAAAATATATTGCCTAATGAGCTGACCAGGCAGCTTAAATGAAGATAAACCTACACGGCACTCGAATGTACCCAAATTATATAGTCTAACCTGGGCACTAATGCACTGTCTGACACAACCTGAGCCCGGACCTGCTGACCAACACCCAGACAGCTGACCGCACCCTGAGCACATCAGACCCGCCCTGGCCTTAGGTCATCATCTTTTCCCTACCTCAGTTTTCAGGCTTCAGAACCTAGACCTTATCTCCAATCACTGCCCACGGGTGACTGTGATGCAGAAATCAGAACTCTTCCTGACCCATGGCAAGAAACCTTGTGGTTGGCATGTTGTCCAACGTTCAGTGTAGGAGAAAACAGCATTCACCCTGAGGCCCCGCCCATTCTTGAGTGCGACGAGAGCATAAACACGCATTGTGACCTCAGCGTGAGTCCTGTCCTCTACTAAGTCCTCTCAGTGGCTGGACCATTAGATGTCATAATGGGCTTGACATGTCCCTAGTCCCCAATTTTTAACCAGATTCCTGGTTGTCCAGTCGCCCCACCCCAGGGATCTACTCTGGAATCCATCATTTGGTGGGACATCTGAGGTTGAAAAACAAAATGAAACAAATCGACAACAACAACAAAAAAACGGACTTCTTCCATCCCCAGAATGACCGCAAACTCTTTGGACGGGACCGAACCCCCAGAGAGTAAGACTCGTCCATTTCCCATGAAGTCACCCGGCAATTTCACGACCATGAGTGACACGATATCCAGAGACAAAAACTTGAGCAAGAGCCTCACACTCGCCCTTTTTTCATATCCCGAAGTGTTCTCCTCATGGTCTGTAGATCAGTCCTGCCATACCTATGACCCAAAACATAAGCCGAGTTTGTGTTTTCAGACAACTGTCCAAACAGCTCTGGCCTACACACCCTACAGGCTCAGGGCCCTGGAGCCAAACCTGAGGACTGTACTTGCGCTCTCCAAGGGAATTGTATGTGCCCATTCCAATGGCCACAACCCTACTAATAGGATAACATCCAAAGTCCCTGAGGCCATCCCAATAGTTGTGGCTTCCCAGGACAAACAGGGGCAATCTGAGCCCATCTGAGCACCTACCTGCACTCAGACCCGTAGACTGATGTCCCCAGAGGTAAAAAGGAACGAACAGGCCCCTAGGCACTATTCTGATCCATTGCTTTGGTTTCCAGGCATCTCTCCTCAGAGGCCTGGATTTCAATAGCAGCATATGGCTGTTTCTTGACTCACCCATCAGAACAAATCTCATCTACACATGGGAAACATGCACGTTGGAGCTGTGTCAAAGCCTCTGTTTAGGAGAACCCTTCAGGGCCCCAGGGCCACCGCTTCATTCCAAGGTCTCCATAGACACAAAAACATATTAGGACACATCCACAGGAGAGTCCATTTCAACTCAGCCTCCACGGTTGCCCGCCACATCCAGCAGATCTAACCTGTCTTGTTGCTTGGAGACAATTGGAATGCGAGGTGGGCTACCCAGCCATCCATCCTTAGAACCCTGCTCGGAATCGTTGGCCTGGAGCCAACCAACAGGTCTCAATTGTCCTGCAGAAGAATCTTTGCAGTTTGGAGCTTCTCACAACTCCCATCGTGGGAAAACCCCCATGTCCTCGTGATCCAACCCCCTTCAAGAAAGGGCCATCAGGGCAGAAAGTCCAACCTGAGCGATCGTCTGATCCTTGCCCTGACTTCAGATGCACGAGATCTCTATTGAGGTCTGTAGATTGTGCCTGCCATATCCTCACCCAGAAACCTAGGCCTAGCTTGGGTTCTCAGACTCCGTCCTCAGACTACTGGCCCACAAGCCCTCCAGTTTGGCAATCCAGAACTACAATGCCGCACTCTGCCTGCCCTACAGAAGTAAATCATTGCCCTCAGGGCTACCCCGAAACCCCAAATGAGGAACAACCTGCACGCCAATCGGCTGTACCCCAAACATATAGGCTAACCTGGGCACTATTTCCCCTTCTGACCCAGCCTGAGCCTGGACCTCCTGGTCCCAGCCAGACACCTGGCCGCACACTGAGCACATCGGACCCGCCATGGCCTTAGGTCGTCATCTCTTCCCAACTGCGGTTTTCAGGCTCCAGAACCTAGACCTTATCTCCAACCACTGCCCAGGGTTGAAAATGATTCAGAAATCAGAACTCTTTCCCCATGGCAAGAAACCTTGTGCTTGGCATGTTGTCCAACGTTCAGTGTAGTTGAAACAAGCGTGGCCCATGAGGCCCAGCCCATGCTTGCGTGCCACATTGGTCACAAACACACATTGTGACCCTCAGCCTTAGCCCAGTCCTAAGGTAAGCCCTCTCAGGGCCTATATGAAGAGACAGCATATTGGGCTTGCCATGCCCCTAGTCCCCAAATTTTAACCATAGTTCGGGGTGTCCCTTCACTCTTCCCCAGGGCTCTGCTTTGGAATTCCTCTTTTGGTGGGACACCAGAGGTAACAAACCTGAAAGGAGTCCTCCCATCCCACAGATTGACGAAAAACAATTGGGATCGGGCCAAATCCACAGAGAGGAAGATTCGTCCATGGCCCATGAGACCTCCCCAACATTCCACGGCCATCGCTGAAACAAAATCCAGAGACAAAAGCCTGAGCAAGCGACTCAGACTCGCTCATTCTTCATATCCTGAAGAGTTCTTCTCATGGTTTGTAGATCGGGTGTGCCATACCTACGTCCCCAAACTTAAGCTGAGTTTGTGTTTTCAGTCTTCTGTCCTCAAAGTCCTGGGCCACACTCCCTCCAGGCTGGGGCAACTGGAGACACATTTTAGGACTGCCCCCACCCAATCCATTTGAATTCTGCCCATTCCATTGTCAAAAATCGTACAAATTAGGAGAACCCTCCAAAGTCCCTGAGGCCATCCCAATAGTGAAGGTCGCCCGGGACAAAAAAGGGCGGTTGATACCAGCTGAGCATCTTCCTCCACTCATCTACCTCCACTCATACCAAGAAGATTGAACCAGACAGGACCCGAGGCCATTATCGGATCCATTGCTTTGGTTTACAGGCATGTCTCCTCAAAAGCCTGGATTCCAATACCAGCAGAGGGGATTTCCTGAGGCACCCATCAGAACAAATCTCGTCTCCACAAGGAAACTTGTGCATGGGAGCTATGCCAAAGCTTAGAGGATACTTCAGGGTCCCGGTGCCACCTCCCCACACCAAGGCCCTCATGGACACAAACACACATTAGGACCCATCCTCTGAAAAGTGCATTTCAACTCAGCCACCCCGGTTGCTCCCGCAGATCCATTAGATCTAAACTGTCTTGTTGCTAGGAGACAATTGGAAGGTGAGGCGGACTTCCCAGGCATCCATCCTCGAATGGTGCTCTGGAGTCATTCCATATGGGATGTCCTGGAGCTGTCCAACAGGTCTCAATTGTCCCGCAGAAGGAATCCTTGAAGGGGGCATCCCACATCTCCCAACGTGGAAAACCTCCATGGCCTCGAGATTCCGCTCACTTCATGAAGGGGCCGTCATGCACAGAAATTCCAAACTGAGCCAATGTCGGATCCTTGCCCTGACTTCAGATGCATGAGATATTGGTTCAGATCTGCAGGGGGTACCTGCCGTGCCCTCACCCTGAATCCGAAGTTTAGCTTGTGCTCTCAGACTTCCGTCCTCACTCTCCTGGACCCGAAGCCCTCATGTTTGGCAATTCCGGACCGACAATGAAGCACTCTGCCTGCCCTCTAGAAAAAAATATATTGCCTAATTAGCTGACCAGGCAGCTTAAAGGAAGATAAACCTACACGGCACTCGAATGTACCCAAATTATATAGTCTAACCTGGGCACTAATGCACTGTCTGACACAACCTGAGCCCGGACCTGCTGACCAACACCCAGACAGCTGACCGCACCCTGAGCACATCAGACCCGCCCTGGCCTTAGGTCATCATCTCTTCCCTACCTCAGTTTTCAGGCTTCAGAACCTAGACCTTATCTCCAATCACTGCCCACGGGTGACTGTGATGCAGAAATCAGAACTCTTCCTGACCCATGGCAAGAAACCTTGTGGTTGGCATGTTGTCCAACGTTCAGTGTAGGAGAAAACAGCATTCACCCTGAGGCCCCGCCCATTCTTGAGTGCGACGAGAGCATAAACACGCATTGTGACCTCAGCGTGAGTCCTGTCCTCTAGTAAGTCCTCTCAGTGGCTGGACCATTAGATGTCATAATGGGCTTGACAAGTCCCTAGTCCCCAATTTTTAACCAGATTTCTGGTTGTCCAGTCGCCCCACCCCAGGGCTCTACTCTGGAATCCCTCATTTGGTGGGACATCTGAGGTTGAAAAACAAAATGAAACAAATCGACAACAACAACAAAAAAACGGACTTCTTCCATCCCCAGAATGACCGCAAACTCTTTGGACGGGACCGAACCCCCAGAGAGTAAGACTCGTCCATTTCCCATGAAGTCTCCCGGCAATTTCACGACCATGAGTGACACGATATCCAGAGACAAATACTTGAGCAAGAGCCTCACACTCGCCCTTTTTTCATATCCCGAAGTGTTCTCCTCATGGTCTGTAGATCAGTCCTGCCATACCTATGACCCAAAACATAAGCCGAGTTTGTGTTTTCAGACAACTGTCCAAACAGCTCTGGCCTACACACCCTACAGGCTCAGGGCCCTGGAGCCAAACCTGAGGACTGTACTTGCCCTCTCCAAGGGAATTGTATGTGCCCATTCCAATGGCCACAACCCTACTAATAGGATAACCTCCAAAGTCCCTGAGGCCATCCCAATAGTTGTGGCTTCCCAGGACAAACAGGGGGCAATCTGAGCCCATCTGAACACCTTTCTGACTCAGACCCGTAGACTGATGTCCCCAGAGGTATAAAGGAACGAACAGGCCCCTAGGCACTAATCAGATCCATTGCTTTGTTTTCCAGGGAACTCTCCTCAGAGGCCTGGATTTCAATACCAGCATATGGCTGTTTCTTGACTCACCCATCAGAACTAATCTCATCTACACATGGGAAACATGCACGTTGGAGCTGTGTCAAAGCCTCTGTTTAGGAGAACCCTTCAGGGCCCCAGGGCCACCGCTTCATTCCAAGGTCTCCATAGACACAAAAACATATTAGGACACATCCACAGGAGAGTCCATTTCAACTCAGCCTCCTCGGTTGCCCCCCACATCCAGCAGATCTAACCTGTCTTGTTGCTTGGAGACAATTGGAATGCGAGGTGGGCTACCCAGCCATCCATCCTTAGAACCCTGCTCGGAATCGTTGGCCTGGAGCCAACCAACAGGTCTCAATTGTCCTGCAGAAGAATCTTTGCAGTTTGGAGCTTCTCACAACTCCCATCGTGGGAAAACCCCCATGTCCTCGTGATCCAACCCCCTTCAAGAAAGGGCCATCAGGGCAGAAAGTCCAACCTGAGCGATCGTCTGATCCTTGCCCTGACTTCAGATGCACGAGATCTCTATTGAGGTCTGTAGATTGTGCCTGCAATATCCTCACCCAGAAACCTAGGCCTAGCTTGGGTTCTCAGACTCCGTCCTCAGACTACTGGCCCACAAGCCCTCCAGTTTGGCAATCCAGAACTACAATGCCGCACTCTGCCTGCCCTACAGAAGTAAAACATTGCCATCAGGGCTACCCCGAAACCCCAAATGAGGATCAACCTGCACGCCAATCGGCTGTACCCCAAACATATAGGCTGACCTGGGCACTATTTCCCCTTCTGACCCAGCCTGAGCCTGGACCTCCTGGTCCCACCCAGACAGCTGGCCGCACACTGAGCACATCGGACCCGCCATGGCCTTAGGTCGTCATCTCTTTCCAACTGCGGTTTTCAGGCTCCAGAACCTAGACCTTATCTCCAACCACTGCCCAGGGTTGAAAATCATGCAGAAATCAGAACTCTTTCCCCATGGCAAGAAACCTTGTGCTTGGCATGTTGTCCAACATTCAGTGTAGTTGAAACAAGCGTGGCCCATGAGGCCCAGCCCATGCTTGTGGGCCACATTGGTCACAAACACACATTGTGACCCTCAGCCTGAGCCCAGTCCTCAGTTAAGGCCTCTCAGGGCCTATATGAAGAGACAGCATATTGGGCTTGCCATGCCCCTAGGCCCCAATTTTTAACCATAGTTCGGGGTGTCCCTTCACTCTTCCCCAGGGCTCTGCTTTGGAATTCCTCTTTTGGTGGGACACCTGAGGTAACAAACCTGAAAGGAGTCCTCCCATCCCACAGATTGACGAAAAACAATTGGGATCGGGCCAAATCCACAGAGAGGAAGATTCGTCCATGGCCCATGAGACATCCCCAACATTCCACGGCCATCGCTGAAACAAAATCCAGAGAAAAAAGCCTGAGCAAGCGCCTCAGACTCGCTCATTCTTCATATCCTGAAGAGTTCTTCTCATGGTTTGTAGATCGGGCGTGCCATACCTACGTCCCCAAACTTAAGCTGAGTTTGTGTTTTCAGTCTTCTGTCCTCAAAGTCCTGGGCCACACTCCCTCCAGGCTGGGGCCCCTGGAGCCACACATTAGGACTGCCCCAACCCAATCCATGGGAATTCTGCCCATTCCATTGTCAAAAATCGTACAAATTAAGAGAACTCTCCAAAGTCCCTGAGGCCATCCCAATAGTTTAGGTCGCCCGGGACAAAAAAGGGCGGTTGATACCAGCTGAGCATCTTCCTCCATTCATCTACCTCCACTCATACCAAGAAGATTGAACCAGACAGGACCCGAGGCCATTATCGGATCCATTGCTTTGGTTTACAGGCATGTCTCCTCAAAAGCCTGGATTCCAATACCAGCAGAGGGGATTTCCTGAGGCACCCATCAGAACAAATCTCGTCTCCACAAGGAAACTTGTGCATGGGAGCTATGCCAAAGCTTAGGAGAATACTTCAGGGTCCCGGTGCCACCTCCCCATTCCAAGGCTCTCATGGACACAAACACACATTAGGACCCATCCTCTGGAAAGTGCATTTCAACTCAGCCACCCCGGTTGCTCCCGCAGATCCATTAGATCTAAACTGTCTTGTTGCTAGGAGACAATTGGAAGGCGAGGCAGACTTCCCAGGCATTCATCGTCGAATGTTGCTCTGGAGTCATTCCATATGGGATGTCCTGGAGCTGTCCAACAGGTCTCAATTGTCCCGCAGAAGGAATCCTTGAAGGGGGCATCCCACATCTCCCAACGTGGAAAACCTCCATGGCCTCGAGATTCCGCTCCCTTCATGAAGGGGCCGTCATGCACAGAAACTCCAACCTGAGCCAACGTCGGATCCTCGCCCTGACTTCAGATGCATGTGATATTGGTTCAGATCTGCAGGGGGTACCTGCCGTGCCCTCACCCTGAATCTGAAGTCTAGCTTGTGTTCTCAGACTTCCGTCCTAACTCTCCTGGCCCCGAAGCCCTCATGTTTGTCAATTCCGGACCGACAATGAAGCACTCTGCCTGCCCTCTAGAAAAAATATATTGCCTAATGAGCTGACCAGGCAGCTTAAATGAAGATAAACCTACACGGCACTCGAATGTACCCAAATTATATAGTCTAACCTGGGCACTAATGCACTGTCTGACACAACCTGAGCCCGGACCTGCTGACCAACACCCAGACAGCTGACCGCACCCTGAGCACATCAGACCCGCCCTGGCCTTAGGTCATCATCTCTTCCCTACCTCAGTTTTCAGGCTTCAGAACCTAGACCTTATCTCCAATCACTGCCCACGGGTGACTGTGATGCAGAAATCAGAACTCTTCCTGACCCATGGCAAGAAACCTTGTGGTTGGCATGTTGTCCAACGTTCAGTGTAGGAGAAAACAGCATTCACCCTGAGGCCCCGCCCATTCTTGAGTGCGACGAGAGCATAAACACGCATTGTGACCTCAGCGTGAGTCCTGTCCTCTAGTAAGTCCTCTCAGTGGCTGGACCATTAGATGTCATAATGGGCTTGACATGTCCCTAGTCCCCAATTTTTAACCAGATTTCTGGTTGTCCAGTCGCCCCACCCCAGGGCTCTACTCTGGAATCCCTCATTTGGTGGGACATCTGAGGTTGAAAAACAAAATGAAACAAATCGACAACAACAACAAAAAAACGGACTTCTTCCATCCCCAGAATGACCGCAAACTCTTTGGACGGGACCGAACCCCCAGAGAGTAAGACTCGTCCATTTCCCATGAAGTCACCCGGCAATTTCACGACCATGAGTGACACGATATCCAGAGACAAAAAATTGAGCAAGAGCCTCACACTCGCCCTTTTTTCATATCCCGAAGTGTTCTCCTCATGGTCTGTAGATCAGTCCTGCCATACCTATGACCCAAAACATAAGCCGAGTTTGTGTTTTCAGACAACTGTCCAAACAGCTCTGGCCTACACACCCTACAGGCTCAGGGCCCTGGAGCCAAACCTGAGGACTGTACTTGCCCTCTCCAAGGGAATTGTATGTGCCCATTCCAATGGCCACAACCCTACTAATAGGATAACCTCCAAAGTCCCTGAGGCCATCCCAATAGTTGTGGCTTCCCAGGACAAACAGGGGGCAATCTGAGCCCATCTGAGCACCTTCCTGCACTCAGACCCGTAGACTGATGTCGCCAGAGGTAAAAAGGAACGAACAGGCCCCTAGGCACTAATCGGATCCATTGCTTTGGTTTCCAGGAAACTCTCCTCAGAGGCCTCGATTTCAATACCAGCATATGGCTGTTTCTTGACTCACCCATCAGAACAAATCTCATCTACACATGGGAAACATGCACGTTGGAGCTGTGTCAAAGCCTCTGTTTAGGAGAACCCTTCAGGGCCCCAGGGCCACCGCTTCATTCCAAGGTCTCCATAGACACAAAAACATATTAGGACACATCCACAGGAGAGTCCATTTCAACTCAGCCTCCTCGGTTGCCCCCCACATCCAGCAGATCTAACCTGTCTTGTTGCTTGGAGACAATTGGAATGCGAGGTGGGCTACCCAGCCATCCATCCTTAGAACCCTGCTCGGAATCGTTGGCCTGGAGCCAACCAACAGGTCTCAATGGTCCTGCAGAAGAATCTTTGCAGTTTGGAGCTTCTCACAACTCCCATCGTGGGAAAACCCCCATGTCCTCGTGATCCAACCCCCTTCAAGAAAGGGCCATCAGGGCAGAAAGTCCAACCTGAGCGAACGTCTGATCCTTGCCCTGACTTCAGATGCACGAGATCTCTATTGAGGTCTGTAGATTGTGCCTGCCATATCCTCACCCAGAAACCTAGGCCTAGCTTGGGTTCTCAGACTCCGTCCTCAGACTACTGGCCCACAAGCCCTCCAGTTTGGCAATCCAGAACTACAATGCCGCACTCTGCCTGCCCTACAGAAGTAAAACATTGCCCTCAGGGCTACCCCGAAACCCCAAATGAGGATCAACCTGCACGCCAATCGGCTGTACCCCAAACATATAGGCTGACCTGGGCACTATATCCCCTTCTGACCCAGCCTGAGCCTGGACCTCCTGGTCCCACCCAGACAGCTGGCTGCACACTGAGCACATCGGACCCGCCATGGCCTTAGGTCGTCATCTCTTCCCAACTGCGGTTTTCAGGCTCCAGAACCTAGACCTTATCTCCAACCACTGCCCAGGGTTGAAAATGATGGAGAAATCAGAACTCTTTCCCCATGGCAAGAAACCTTGTGCTTGGCATGTTGTCCAACGTTCAGTGTAGTTGAAACAAGCGTGGCCCATGAGGCCCAGCCCATGAGGCACTCTGTCTGCCCTCTAGAAAAAATATATTGCCTAATGAGCTGACCAGGCAGCTTAAATGAAGATAAGCCTACACGGCACTCGAATGCTTGCGGGCCACATTGGTCACAAACACACATTGTGACCCTCAGCCTGAGCCCAGTCCTCAGGTAAGGCCTCTCAGGGCCTATATGAAGAGACAGCATATTGGGCTTGCCATGCCCCTAGGCCCCAATTTTTAACCATAGTTCGGGGTGTCCCTTCACTCTTCCCCAGGGCTCTGCTTTGGAATTCCTCTTTTGGTGGGACACCTGAGGTAACAAACCTGAAAGGAGTCCTCCCATCACACAGATTGACGAAAAACAATTGCGATCGTGCCAAATCCACAGAGAGGAAGATTCTTCCATGGCCCATGAGACCTCCCCAACATTCCACGGCCATCGCTGAAACAAAATCCAGAGACAAAAGCCTGAGCAAGCGCCTCAGACTCGCTCATTCTTCATATCCTGAAGAGTTCTTCTCTTGGTTTGTAGATCGGGCATGCCATACCTACGTCCCCAAACTTAAGCTGAGTTTGTGTTTTCAGTCTTCTGTCCTCAAAGTCCTGGGCCACACTCCCTCCAGGCTGGGGCCCCTGGAGCCACACATAAGGACTGCCCCTACCCAATCCATGGGAATTCTGCCCATTCCATTGTCAAAAATCGTACAAATTAGGAGAACCCTCCAAAGTCCCTGAGGCCATCCCAATAGTGTATGTCGCCCGGGACAAAAAAGGGCGGTTGATACCAGCTGAGCATCTTCCTCCACTCATCTACCTCCACTCATACCAAGAAGATTGAACCAGACAGGACCCGAGGCCATTATCGGATCCATTGTTTTGGTTTACAGGCATGTCTCCTCAAAAGCCTGGATTCCAATACCAGCAGAGGGGATTTCCTGAGGCACCCATCAGAACAAATCTCGTCTCCACAAGGAAACTTGTGCATGGGAGCTATGCCAAAGCTTAGGAGAATACTTCAGGGTCCCGGTGCCACCTCCCCATTCCAAGGCCCTCATGGACACAAACACACATTAGGACCCATCCTCTGGAAAGTGCATTTCAACTCAGCCACCCCGGTTGCTCCCGCAGATCCATTAGATCTAAACTGTCTTGTTGCTAGGAGACAATTGGAAGGCGAGGCGGACTTCCCAGGCATCCATCCTCGAACGGTGCTCTGGATTCATTCCATACGGGATGTCCTGGAGCTGTCCAACAGGTCTCAATTGTCCCGCAGAAGGAATCCTTGAAGGGGACATCCCACATCTCCCAACGTGGAAAACCTCCATGGCCTCGAGATGCCGCTCCCTTCATGAAGGGGCCGTCATGCACAGAAACTCCAACCTGAACCAACGTCGGATCCTCGCCCTGACCTCAGATGCATGAGATATTGGTTCAGATCTGCAGGGGGTACCTGCCGTGCCCTCACCCTGAATCCGAAGTCTAGCTTGTGTTCTCAGATTTCCGTCCTCACTCTCCTGGCCCCGAAGCCCTCATGTTTGGCAATTCCGGACCGACAATGAAGCACTCTGCCTGCCCTCTAGAAAAAATATATTGCCTAATGAGCTGCCGAGGCAGCTTAAATGAAGATAAACCTACACGGCACTCGAATGTACCCAAATTATATAGTCTAACCTGGGCACTAATGCACTGTCTGAAACAACCTGAGCCCGGACCTGCTGACCAACACCCAGACAGCTGACCGCACCCCGAGCACATCAGACCCGCCCTGGCCTTAGGTCATCATCTCTTCCCTACCTCAGTTTTCAGGCTTCAGAACCTAGACCTTATCTCCAATCACTGCCCACGGGTGACTGTGATGCAGAAATCAGAACTCTTCCTGACCCATGGCAAGAAACCTTGTGGTTGGCATGTTGTCCAACGTTCAGTGTAGGAGAAAACAGCATTCACCCTGAGGCCCCGCCCATTCTTGAGTGCGACGAGAGCATAAACACGCATTGTGACCTCAGCGTGAGTCCTGTCCTCTAGTAAGTACTCTCAGTGGCTGGACCATTAGATGTCATAATGGGCTTGACATGACCCTAGTCCCCAATTTTTAACCAGATTTCTGGTTGTCCAGTCGCCCCACACCAGGGCTCTCCTCTGGAATTCCTCATTTGGTGGGACATCTGAGTTTGAAAAACAAAATGAAACAAATCGACAACAACAACAAAAAAACGGACTTCTTCCATCCCCAGAATGACCGCAAACTCTTTGGACGGGACCGAACCCCCAGAGAGTAAGACTCGTCCATTTCCCATGATGTCACCCGGCAATTTCACGACCATGAGTGACACGATATCCAGAGACAAAAACTTGAGCAAGAGCCTCACACTCGCCCTTTTTTCATATCCCGAAGTGTTCTGCTCATGGTCTGTAGATCAGTCCTGCCATACCTATGACCCAAAACATGAGCCGAGTTTGTGTTTTCAGACAACTGTCCAAACAGCTCTGGCCTACACACCCTACAGGCTCAGGGCCCTGGAGCCAAACCTGAGGACTGTACTTGCCCTCTCCAAGGGAATTGTATGTGCCCATTCCAATGGCCACAACCCTACTAATAGGATAACCTCCAAAGTCCCTGAGGCCATCCCAAGAGTTGTGGCTTCCCAGGACAAACAGGGGCAATCTGAGACCATCTGAGCACCTACCTGCACTCAGACCCCTAGACTGATGTCCCCAGTGGTAAAAAGGAACGAACAGGCCCCTAGGCACTAATCGGATCCATTGCTTTGCTATCCAGGAAACTCTCCTCAGAATCCTGGATTTCAATACCAGCATATGGCTGTTTCTTGACTCACCCATCAGAACAAATCTCATCTACACATGGGAAAAATGCACGTTGGAGCTGTGTCAAAGCCTCTGTTTAGGAGTACCCTTCAGGGCCCCAGGGCCACCGCTTCATTCCAAGGTCTCCATAGACACAAAAACATATTAGGACACATCCACAGGAGAGTCCATTTCAACTCAGCCTCCTCGGTTGCCCCCCACATCCAGCAGATCTAACCTGTCTTGTTGCTTGGAGACAATTGGAATGCGAGGTGGGCTACCCAGCCATCCGTCCTTAGAACCCTGCTCGGAATCGTTGGCCTGGAGCCAACCAACAGGTCTCAATTGTCCTGCAGAAGAATCTTTGCAGTTTGGAGCTTCTCACAACTCCCATCGTGGGAAAACCCCCATGTCCTCGTGATCCAACCCCCTTCAAGAAAGGGCCATCAGGGCAGAAAGTCCAACCTGAGCGATCGTCTGATCCTTGCCCTGACTTCAGATGCACGAGATCTCTATTGAGGTCTGTAGATTGTGCCTGCCATATCCTCACCCAGAAACCTAGGCCTAGCTTGGGTTCTCAGACTCCGTCCTCAGACTACTGGCCCACAAGCCCTCCAGTTTGGAAATCCAGAACTACAATGCCGCACTCTGCCTGCCCTACAGAAGTAAAACATTGCCCTCAGGGCTACCCCGAAACCCCAAATGAGGATCAACCTGCACGCCAATCGGCTGTACCCCAAACATAGAGGCTGACCTGGGCACTATTTCCCCTTCTGACCCAGCCTGAGCCTGGACCTCCTGGTCCCACCCAGACAGCTGGCCGCACACTGAGCACATCGGACCCGCCATGGCCTTAGGTCGTCATCTCTTCCCAACTGCGGTTTTCAGGCTCCAGAACCTAGACCTTATCTCCAACCACTGCCCAGGGTTGAAAATGATTCAGAAATCAGAACTCTTTCCCCATGGCAAGAAACCTTGTGCTTGGCATGTTGTCCAACGTTCAGTGTAGTTGAAACAAGCGTGGCCCATGAGGCCCAGCCCATGCTTGCGTGCCACATTGGTCACAAACACACATTGTGACCCTCAGCCTGAGCCCAGTCCTCAGGTAAGGCCTCTCAGGGCCTATATGAAGAGACAGCATATTGGGCTTGCCATGCCCCTAGGCCCCAATTTTTAACCATAGTTCGGGGTGTCCCTTCACTCTTCCCCAGGGCTCTGCTTTGGAATTCCTCTCTTGGTGGGACACCTGAGGTAACAAACCTGAAAGGAGTCCTCCCATCCCACAGATTGACGAAAAACAATTGGGATCGGGCCAAATCCACAGAGAGAAAGATTCGTCCATGGCCCATGAGACCTCCCCAACATTCCACGGCCATCGCTGAAACAAAATCCAGAGACAAAAGCCTGAGCAAGCGCCTCAGACTCGCTCATTCTTCATATCCTGAAGAGTTCTTCTCATGGTTTGTAGATCGGGCGTGCCATACCTACGTCCCCAAACTTAAGCTGAGTTTGTGTTTTCAGTCTTCTGTCCTCAAAGTCCTGGGCCACACTCCCTCCAGGCTGGGGCCCCTGGAGCCACACATTAGGACTGCCCCCACCCAATCCATGGGAATTCTGCCCATTCCATTGACAAAGTCGTACAAATTAGGAGAACCCTCCAAAGTCCCTGAGGCCATTCCAATAGTGTAGGTCGCCCGGGACAAAAAAGGGTGGTTGATACCAGCTGAGCATCTTCCTCCACTCATCTACCTCCACTCATACCAAGAAGATTGAACCAGACAGGACCCGAGGCCATTATCGGATCCATTGCTTTGGTTTACAGGCATGTCTCCTCAAAAGCTTGGATTCCAATACCAGCAGAGGGGATTTCCTGAGGCACCCATCAGAACAAATCTCGTCTCCACAAGGAAACTTGTGCATGGGAGCTATGCCAAAGCTTAGGAGAATACTTCAGGGTCCCGGTGCCACCTCCCAATTCCAAGGCCCTCATGGACACAAACACATATTAGGACCCGTCCTCTGGAAAGTGCATTTCAACTCAGCCACCCCGGTTGCTCCCGCAGATCCATTAGATCTAAACTGTCTTGTTGCTAGGAGACAATTGGAAGGCGAGGCGGACTTCCCAGGCATCCATCCTCGAACGGTGCTCTGGAGTCATTCCATATGGGATGTCCTGGAGCTGTCCAACAGGTCTCAATTGCCCCGCAGAAGGAATCCTTGAAGGGGGCATCCCACATCTCCCAACGTGGAAAACCTCCATGGCCTTGAGATTCCGCTCCCTTCATGAAGGGGCCGTCATGCACAGAAACTCCAAACAGAGCCAACGTCGGATCCTCGCCCTGACTACAGATTCATGAGATATTGGTTCAGATCTGCAGGGGGTACCTGCCGTGCCCTCACCCTGAATCCGAAGTCTAGCTTGTGTTCTCAGACTTCCGTCCTCACTCTCCTGGCCATGAAGCCCTCATGTTTGGCAATTCCGGACCGACAATGAAGCACTCTGCCTGCCCTCTAGAAAAAATATATTGCCTAATGAGCTGACCAGGCAGCTTAAATGAAGATAAACCTACACGGCACTCGAATGTACCCAAATTATATAGTCTAACCTGGGCACTAATGCACTGTCTGACACAACCTGAGCCCAGACCTGCTGACCAACACCCAGACAGCTGACCGCACCCTGAGCACATCAGACCCGCCCTGGCCTTAGGTCATCATCTCTTCCCTACCTCAGTTTTCAGGCTTCAGAACCTAGACCTTATCTCCAATCACTGCCCACGGGTGACTGTGATGCAGAAATCAGAACTCTTCCTGATCCATGGCAAGAAACCTTGTGGTTGGCATGTTGTCCAACGTTCAGTGTAGGAGAAAACAGCATTCCCCATGAGGCCCCGCACATTTTTGAGTGCGACGAGAGCATAAACACGCATTGTGACCTCAGCGTGAGTCCTGTCCTCTAGTAAGTCCTCTCAGTGGCTGGACCATTAGATGTCATAATGGGCTTGACATGTCCCTAGTCCCCAATTTTTAACCAGATTTCTGGTTGTCCAGTCGCCCCACCCCAGGGCTCTACTCTGGAATCCCTCATTTGGTGGGACATCTGAGGTTGAAAAACAAAATGAAACAAATTGACAACAACAACAAAAAAACGGACTCTTCCATCCCCAGAATGACCGCAAACTCTTTGGACGGGACCGAACCCCCAGAGAGTAAGACTCGTCCATTTCCCATGAAGTCACCCGGCAATTTCACGACCATGAGTGACACGATATCCAGAGACAAAAACTTGAGCAAGAGCCTCACACTCGCCCTTTTTTCATATCCCGAAGTGTTCTCCTCATGGTCTGTAGATCAGTCCTGCCATACCTATGACCCAAAACATGAGCCGAGTTTGTGTTTTCAGACAACTGTCCAAACAGCTCTGGCCTACACACCCTACAGGCTCAGGGCCCTGGAGCCAAACCTGAGGACTGTACTTGCCCTCTCCAAGGGAATTGTATGTGCCCATTCCAATGGCCACAACCCTACTAATAGGATAACCTCCAAAGTCCCTGAGGCCATCCCAATAGTTGTGGCTTCCCAGGACAAACAGGGGGCAATCTGAGCCCATCTGAGCACCTACCTGCACTCAGACCCGTAGACTGATGTCCCCAGAGGTAAAAAGGAACGAACAGGCCCCTAGGCACTAATCGGATCCATTGCTTTGGTTTCCAGGAAACTCTCCTCAGAGGCCTGGATTTCAATACCAGCATATGGCTGTTTCTTGACTCACCCATCAGAACTAATCTCATCTACACATGGGAAACATGCACGTTGGAGCTGTGTCAAAGCCTCTGTTTAGGAGAACCCTTCAGGGCCCCAGGGCCACCGCTTCATTCCAAGGTCTCCATAGACACAAAAACATATTAGGACACATCCACAGGAGAGTCCATTTCAACTCAGCCTCCTCGGTTGCCCCCCACATCCAGCAGATCTAACCTGTCTTGTTGCTTGGAGACCATTGGAATGCGAGGTGGGCTACCCAGCCATCCATCCTTAGAACCCTGCTCGGAATCGTTGGCCTGGAGCCAACCAACAGGTCTCAATTGTCCTGCAGAAGAATCTTTGCAGTTTGGAGCTTCTCACAACTCCCATCGTGGGAAAACCCCCATGTCCTCGTGATCCAACCCCCTTCAAGAAAGGGCCATCAGGGCAGAAAGTCCAACCTGAGCGATCGTCTGATCCTTGCCCTGACTTCAGATGCACGAGATCTCTATTGAGGTCTGTAGATTGTGCCTGCCATATCCTCACCCAGAAACCTAGGCCTAGCTTGGGTTCTCAGACTCCGTCCTCAGACTACTGGCCCACAAGCCCTCCAGTTTGGAAATCCAGAACTACAATGCCGCACTCTGCCTGCCCTACAGAAGTAAAACATTGCCCTCAGGGCTACCCCGAAACCCCAAATGAGGATCAACCTGCACGCCAATCGGCTGTACCCCAAACATAGAGGCTGACCTAGGCACTATTTCCCCTTCTGACCCAGCCTGAGCCTGGACCTCCTGGTCCCAGCCAGACAGCTGGCCGCACACTGAGCACATCGGACCCGCCATGGCCTTAGGTCGTCATCTCTTCCCAACTGCGGTTTTCAGGCTCCAGAACCTAGACCTTATCTCCAACCACTGCCCAGGGTTGAAAATGATGCAGAAATCAGAACTCTTTCCCCATGGCAAGAAACCTTGTGCTTGGCATGTTGTCCAACGTTCAGTGTAGTTGAAACAAGCATGGCCCATGAGGCCCAGCCCATGCTTGCGGGCCACATTGGTCACAAACACACATTGTGACCCTCAGCCTGAGCCCAGTCCTCAGGTAAGGCCTCTCAGGGCCTATATGAAGAGACAGCATATTGGGCTTGCCATGCCCCTAGGCCCCAATTTTTAACCATAGTTCGGGGTGTCCCTTCACTCTTCCCCAGGGCTCTGCTTTGGAATTCCTCTTTTGGTGGGACATCTGAGGTAACAAACCTGAAAGGAGTCCTCCCATCCCACAGATTGACGAAAAACAATTGGGATCGGGCCAAATCCACAGAGAGGAAGATTCGTCCATGGCCCATGAGACCTCCCCAACATTCCACGGCCATCGCTGAAACAAAATCCAGAGACAAAAGCCTGAGCAAGCGCCTCAGACTCGCTCATTCTTCATATCCTGAAGAGTTCTTCTCATGGTTTGTAGATCGGGCGTGCCATACCTACGTCCCCAAACTTAAGCTGAGTTTGTGTTTTCAGTCTTCTCTCCTCAAAGTCCTGGGCCACACCCCCTCCAGGCTGGGGCCCCTGGAGCCACACATTAGGACTGCCCCCACCCAATCCATGGGAATTCTTCCCATTCCATTGTCAAAAATCGTACAAATTAGGAGAAACCTCCAAAATCCCTGAGGCCATCCCAATAGTGTAGGTCGCCCGATACAAAAAAGGGCGGTTGATAACAGCTGAGCATCTTCCTCCACTCATCTACCTCCACTCATACCAAGAAGATTGAACCAGATAGGACCCGAGGCCATTATCGGATCCATTGCTTTGGTTTACAGGCATGTCTCCTCAAAAGCCTGGATTCCAATACCAGCAGAGGGGATTTCCTGAGGCACCCATCAGAACAAATCTCGTCTCCACAAGGAAACTTGTGCATGGGTGCTATGCCAAAGCTTAGGAGAATACTTCAGGGTCCCGGTGCCACCTCCCCATTCCAAGGCCCTCATGGACACAAACACACATTAGGACCCATTTTCTGGAAAGTGCATTTCAACTCAGCCACCCCGGTTGCTCCCGCAGATCCATTACATCTAAACTGTCTTGTTGCTAGGAGACAATTGGAAGGCGAGGCGGACTTCCCAGGCATCCATCCTCGAACGGTGCTCTGGAGTCATTCCATATGGGATGTCCTGGAGCTGTCCAACAGGTCTCAATTGTCCCGCAGAAGGAATCCTTGAAGGGGGCATCCCACATCTCCCAACGTGGAAAACCTCCATGGCCTCGAGATTCCGCTCCCTTCATGAAGGGGCCGTCTTGCACAGAAACTCCAACCTGAGCCAACGTCGGATCCTCGCCCTGACCTCAGATGCATGAGATATTGGTTCTGATCTGCAGGGGGTACCTGCCGTGCCCTCACCCTGAATACGAAGTCTAGCTTGTGTTCTCAGACTTCCGTCCTCATTTTCCTGGCCCCGAAGCCCTCAAGTTTGGCAATTCCGGAACAACAATGAAGAACTCTGCCTGCCCTCTAGAAAAAATATATTGCCTAATGAGCTGACCAGGCAGCTTAAATGAAGATAAACCTACACGGCACTCGAATGTACCCAAATTATATAGTCTAACCTGGGCACTAATGCACTGTCTGACACAACCTGAGCCCGGACCTGCTGACCAACACCCAGACAGCTGACCGCACCCTGAGCACATCAGACCCGCCCTGGCCTTAGGTCATCATCTCTTCCCTACCTCAGTTTTCAGGCTTCAGAACCTAGACCTTATCTCCAATCACTGCCCACGGGTGACTGTGATGCAGAAATCAGAACTCTTCCTGACCCATGGCAAGAAACCTTGTGGTTGGCATGTTGTCCAACGTTCAGTGTAGGAGAAAACAGCATTCACCCTGAGGCCCCGCCCATTCTTGAGTGCGACGAGAGCATAAACACGCATTGTGACCTCAGCGTGAGTCCTGTCCTCTAGTAAGTCCTCTCAGTGGCTGGACCATTAGATGTCATAATGGGCTTGACATGTCCCTAGTTCCCAATTTTTAACCAGATTTCTGGTTGTCCAGTCGCCCCACCCCAGGGCTCTACTCTGGAATCCCTCATTTGGTGGGACATCTGAGGTTGAAAAACAAAATGAAACAAATCGACAACAACAACAAAAAAACGGACTTCTTCCATCCCCAGAATGACCGCAAACTCTTTGGACGGGACCGAACCCCCAGAGAGTAAGACTCGTCCATTTCCCATGAAGTCACCCGGCAATTTCACGACCATGAGTGACACGATATCCAGAGACAAAAACTTGAGCAAGAGCCTCACACTCGCCCTTTTTTCATATCCCGAAGTGTTCTCCTCATGGTCTGTAGATCAGTCCTGCCATACCTATGACCCAAAACATGAGCCGAGTTTGTGTTTTCAGACAACTGTCCAAACAGCTCTGGCCTACACACCCTACAGGCTCAGGGCCCTGGAGCCAAACCTGAGGACTGTACTTGCCCTCTCCAAGGGAATTGTATGTGCCCATTCCAATGGCCACAACCCTACTAATAGGATAACCTCCAAAGTCCCGGAGGCCATCCCAAGAGTTGTGGCTTCCCAGGACAAACAGGGGCAATCTGAGCCCATCTGAGCACCTACCTGCACTCAGACCCGTAGACTGATGTCCCCAGAGGTAAAAAGGAACGAACAGGCCCCTAGGCACTAATCAGATCCATTGCTTTGGTTTCCAGGCATCTCTCCTCAGAGGCCTGGATTTCAATACCAGCATATGGCTGTTTCTTGACTCACCCATCAGAACAAATCTCATCTACACATGGGAAACATGCACGTTGGAGCTGTGTCAAAGCCTCTGTTTAGGAGAACCCTTCAGGGCCCCAGGGCCACCGCTTCATTCCAAGGTCTCCATAGACACAAAAACATATTAGGACACATCCACAGGAGAGTCCATTTCAACTCAGCCTCCTCGGTTGCCCCCCACATCCAGCAGATCTAACCTGTCTTGTTGCTTGGAGACCATTGGAATGCGAGGTGGGCTACCCAGCCATCCATCCTTAGAACCCTGCTCGGAATCGTTGGCCTGGAGCCAACCAACAGGTCTCAATTGTCCTGCAGAAGAATCTTTGCAGTTTGGAGCTTCTCACAACTCCCATCGTGGGAAAACCCCCATGTCCTCGTGATCCAACCCCCTTCAAGAAAGGGCCATCAGGGCAGAAAGTCCAACCTGAGCGATCGTCTGATCCTTGCCGTGACTTCAGGTGCACGAGATCTCTATTGAGGTCTGTAGATTGTGCCTGCCATATCCTCACCCAGAAACCTAGGCCTAGCTTGAGTTCTCAGACTCCGTCCTCAGACTACTGGCCCACAAGCCCTCCAGTTTGGCAATCCAGAACTACAATGCCGCACTCTGCCTGCCCTACAGAAGTAAAACATTGCCCTCAGGGCTACCCCGAATCCCCAAATGAGGATCAACCTGCACGCCATTCGGCTGTACCCCAAACATATAGGCTGACCTGGGCACTATTTCCCCTTCTGACCCAGCCTGAGCCTGGACCTCCTGGTCCCACCCAGACAGCTGGCCGCACACTGAGCACATCGGACCCGCCATGGCCTTAGGTCGTCATCTCTTCCCAACTGCGGTTTTCAGGCTCCAGAACCTAGACCTTATCTCCAACCACTGCCCAGGGTTGGAAATGATGCAGAAATCAGAACTCTTTCCCCATGGCAAGAAACCTTGTGCTTGGCATGTTGTCCAACGTTCAGTGTAGTTGAAACAAGCGTGGCCCATGAGGCCCAGCCCATGCTTGCGGGCCACATTGGTCACAAACACACATTGTGACCCTCAGCCTGAGTTCAGTCCTCAGGTAAGGCCTCTCAGGGCCTATATGAAGAGACAGCATATGGGGCTTGCCATGCCCCTAGGCCCCAATTTTTAACCATAGTTCGGGGTGTCCCTTCACTCTTCCCCAGGGCTCTGCTTTGGAATTCCTCCTTTGGTGGGACACCAGAGGTAACAAACCAGAAAGGAGTCCTCCCATCCCACAGATTGACGAAAAACAATTGGGATCGCGCCAAATCCACAGAGAGGAAGATTCATCCATGGCCCATGAGAACTCCCCAAAATTCCACGGCCATCGCTGAAACAAAATCCCGAGACAAAAGCCTGAGCAAGCGACTCAGACTCGCTCATTCTTCATATCCTGAAGAGTTCTTCTCATGGTTTGTAGATCGGGCGTGCCATACCTACGTCCCCAAACTTAAGCTGAGTTTGTGTTTTCAGTCTTCTGTCCTCAAAGTCCTGGGCCACACTCCCTCCAGGCTGGGGCCCCTGGAGCCACACATTAGGACTGCCCCCACCCAATCCATGGGAATTATGCCCATTCCATTGTCAAAAATCGTACAAATTAGGAGAACCCTCCAAAATCCCTGAGGCCATCCCAATAGTGTAGGTCGCCCGATACAAAAAAGGGCGGTTGATAACAGCTGAGCATCTACCTCCACTCATCTACCTCCACTCATACCAAGAAGATTGAACCAGATAGGACCCGAGGCCATTATCGGATCCATTGCTTTGGTTTACAGGCATGTCTCCTCAAAAGCCTGGATTCCAATACCAGCAGAGGGGATTTCCTGAGGCACCCATCAGAACCAATCTCGTCTCCACGAGGAAACTTGTGCATGGGTGCTATGCCAAAGCTTAGGAGAATACTTCAGGGTCCCGGTGCCACCTCCCCATTCCAAGGCCCTCATGGACACAAACACACATTAGGACCCATCCTCTGGAAAGTGCATTTCAACTCAGCCACCCCGGTTGATCCCGCAGATCCATTAGATCTAAATGTCTTGTTGCTAGGAGACAATTGGAAGGCGAGGCAGACTTCCCAGGCATCCATCCTCGAACGGTGCTCTGGAGTTATTCCATATGGGATGTCCTGGAGCTGTCCAACAAGTCTCAATTGTCCCGCAGAAGGAATCCTTGAAGGGGGCATCCCACATCTCCCAACGTGGAAAACCTCCATGGCCTCGAGATTCCGCTCCCTTCATGAAGGGGCCGTCATGCACAGAAACTCCAACCTGAGCCAACGTCGGATCCTCGCCCTGACCTCAGATGCATGAGATATTGGTTCAGATCTGCAGTGGGTACCTGCCGTGCCCTCACCCTGAATCCGAAGTCTAGCTTGTGTTCTCAGACTTCCGTCCTCACTCTCCTGGCCCCGAAGCCCTCAAGTTTGGCAATTCCGGACCTACAATGAAGAACTCTGCCTGCCCTCTAGAAAAAATATATTGCCTAATGAGATGACCAGGCAGCTTAAATGAAGATAAACCTACACGGCACTCGAATGTACCCAAATTATATAGTCTAACCTGGGCACTAATGCACTGTCTGACACAACCTGAGCCCGGACATGCTGACCAACACCCAGACAGCTGACCGCACCCTGAGCACATCAGACCCGCCCTGGCCTTAGGTCATCATCTCTTCCCTACCTCAGTTTTCAGGCTTCAGAACCTAGACCTTATCTCCAATCACTGCCCACGGGTGACTGTGATGCAGAAATCAGAACTCTTCCTGACCCATGGCAAGAAACCTTGTGGTTGGCATGTTGTCCAACATTCAGTGTAGGAGAAAACAGCATTCACCCTGAGGCCCCGCCCATTCTTGAGTGCGACGAGAGCATAAACACGCATTGTGACCTCAGCGTGAGTCCTGTCCTCTAGTAAGTCCTCTCAGTGGCTGGACCATTAGATGTCATAATGGGCTTGACATGTCCCTAGTCCCCAATTTTTAACCAGATTTCTGGTTGTCCAGTCGCCCCACCCCAGGGCTCTACTCTGGAATCCCTCATTTGGTGGGACATCTGAGGTTGAAAAACAAAATGAAACAAATCGACAACAACAACAAAAAAACGGACTTCTTCCATCCCCAGAATGACCGCAAACTCTTTGGACGGGACCGAACCCCCAGAGAGTAAGACTCGTCCATTTCCCATGAAGTCACCCGGCAATTTCACGACCATGAGTGACACGATATCCAGAGACAAAAACTTGAGCAAGAGCCTCACACTCGCCCTTTTTTCATATCCCGAAGTGTTCTACTCATGGTCTGTAGATCAGTCCTGCCATACCTATGACCCAAAACATAAGCCGAGTTTGTGTTTTCAGACAACTGTCCAAACAGCTCTGGCCTACACACCCTACAGGCTCAGGGCCCTGGAGCCAAACCTGAGGACTGTACTTGCCCTCTCCAAGGGAATTCTATGTGCCCATTCCAATGGCCACAACCCTACTAATAGGATAACCTCCAAAGTCCCTGAGGCCATCCCAATAATTGTGGCTTCCCAGGACAAACAGGGGCAATCTGAGCCCATCTGAGCACCTACCTGCACTCAGACCCGTAGACTGATGTCCCCAGAGGTAAAAAGGAACGAACAGGCCCCTAGGCACTAATCGGATCCATTGCTTTGGTTTCCAGGAAACTCTCCTCAGAGGCCTGGATTTCAATACCAGCATATGGCTGTTTCTTGACTCACCCATCAGAACAAATCTCATCTACACATGGGAAACATGCACGTTGGAGCTGTGTCAAAGCCTCTGTTTAGGAGAACCCTTCAGGGCCCCAGGGCCACCGCTTCATTCCAAGGTCTCCATAGACACAAAAACATATTAGGACACATCCACAGGAGAGTCCATTTCAACTCAGCCTCCTCGGTTGCCCCCCACATCCAGCAGATCTAACCTGTCTTGTTGCTTGGAGACAATTGGAATGCGAGGTGGGCTACCCAGCCATCCATCCTTAGAACCCTGCTCAGAATCGTTGGCCTGGAGCCAACCAACAGGTCTCAATTGTCCTGCAGAGGAATCTTTGCCGTTTGGAGCTTCTCACAACTCCCATCGTGGGAAAACCGCAATGTCTTCGTGATCCAACCGCCTTCAAGAAAGGGCCATCAGGGCAGAAAGTCCAACCTGAGCGATCGTCTGATCCTTGCCCTGACTTCAGATGCACGAGATCTCTATTGAGGTCTGTAGATTGTGCCTGCCATATCCTCACCCAGAAACCTAGGCCTAGCTTGGGTTCTCAGACTCCGTCCTCAGACTACTGGCCCACAAGCCCTCCAGTTTGGCAATCCAGAACTACAATGCCGCACTCTGCCTGCCCTACAGAGTAAAACATTGCCCTCAGGGCTACCCCGAAACCCCAAATGCGGATCAACCTGCACGCCATTCGGCTGTACCCCAAACATATAGGCTGACCTGGGCACTATTTCCCCTTCTGACCCAGCCTGAGCCTGGACCTCCTGGTCCCACCCAGACAGCTGGCCGCACACTGAGCACATCGGACCCGCCATGGCCTTAGGTCGTCATCTCTTCCCAACTGCGGTTTTCAGGCTCCAGAACCTAGACCTTATCTCCAACCACTGCCCAGGGTTGAAAATGATGCAGAAATCAGAACTCTTTCCCCATGGCAAGAAACCTTGTGCTTGGCATGTTGTCCAACGTTCAGTGTAGTTGAAACAAGCGTGGCCCATGAGGCCCAGCCCATGCTTGCGGGCCACATTGGTCACAAACACACATTGTGACCCTCAGCCTGAGCCCAGTCCTCAGGTAAGGCCTCTCAGGGCCTATATGAAGAGACAGCATATTGGGCTTGCCATGCCCCTAGGCCCCAATTTTTAACCATAGTTCGGGGTGTCCCTTCACTCTTCCCCAGGGCTCTGCTTTGGAATTCCGCTTTTGGTGGGACACCAGAGGTAACAAACCTGAAAGGAGTCCTCCCATCCCACAGATTGACGAAAAACAATTGTGATCGGGCCAAATCCACAGAGAGGAAGATTCGTCCATGGCCCATGAGACCTCCCCAACATTCCACGGCCATCGCTGAAACAAAATCCAGAGACAAAAGCCTGAGCAAGCGATTCAGACTCGCTCATTCTTCATATCCTGAAGAGTTCTTCTCATGGTTTTTAGATCGGGCGTGCCATACCTACGTCACCAAACTTAAGCTGAGTTTGTGTTTTCAGTCTTCTGTCCTCAAAGTCCTGTGCCACACTCCCTCCAGGCTGGGGCCCCTGGAGCCACACATTAGGACTGCCCCCACCCAATCCATGGGAATTCTGCCCATTCCATTGTCAAAAATCGTACAAATTAGGAGAACCCTCCAAAGTCCCTGAGGCCATCCCAATAGTGTAGGTCGCCCGGGACAAAAAAGGGCGGTTGATACCAGCTGAGCATCTTCCTCCACTCATCTACCTCCACTCATACCAAGAAGATTGAACCAGACAGGACCCGAGGCCATTATCGGATCCATTGCTTTGGTTTACAGGCATGTCTCCTCAAAAGCCTGGATTTCAATACCAGCAGAGAGAATTTCCTGAGGCACCCATCAGAACAAATCTCGTCTCCACAAGGAAACTTGTGCATGGGAGCTATGCCAAAGCTTAGGAGAATACTTCAGGGTCCCGGTGCCACCACCCCTTTCCAAGGCCCTCATGGACACAAACACACATTAGGACCCATCCTCTGGAAAGTGCATTTCAACTCAGCCACCCCGGTTGCTCCCGCAGATCCATTAGATTTAAACTGTCTTGTTGCTAGGAGATAATTGGAAGGCGAGGCGGACTTCCCAGGCATCCATCCTCGAACGGCGCTCTGGAGTCATTCCATATGGGATGTCCTGGAGCTGTCCAACAGGTCTCAATTGTCCCGCAGAAGGAATCCTTGAAGGGGGCATCCCACATCTCCCAACGTGGAAAACCTCCATGGCCTCGAGATTCCGCTCCCTTCATGAAGGGGCCTTCATGCACAGAAACTCCAACCTTAGTCAACGTCGGATCCTCGTGCTCACTTCAGATGCTTGAGATATTGGTTCAGATCTGCAGGGGGTACCTGCAGTGGCCTCGGCCAGAAGCCCAAGTCGAGCTTGTGTTCTCAGACTTCTGTCCTCACACTCCTGGCCCAGAAGCCCTCAAGTTTGGCAATTCCGGACCCACAATGCAGCACTCTGCCTGCCCTCTAGAAAAAATATCTTCCCTAATGAGCTGCCTGGACACCTCAAATGAGGATAAACCTACAAGGCACTCGAATGTACCCAAATTATATAGTCTAACCTGGGCACTAATGCACTGTCTGACACAACCTGAGCCAGAACCTCCTGACCAACACCCAGGCAGCTGACCACACAGTGAGCCTATCAGACCCGCCATGCCCTTAGGTGGTCATCTCTTCCCAACAGCGGTTTTTCGGGCTTCAGAACCTAGGCCTTATCTCCAACCACGGCCCATGGTTGAAAATGATGCAGAAATCAGAACACCCTTCCCATGGTTAGAGACCTTGTGATTGGCAAGTTGTCCAAAGTCCAGTGTAGTTGAAACCAGTGTGGCCCATGAGGCCCCGCCCATGCTCGCAAAACCACATTGGTCACAAACACACATTGTGACCCTCAGCCTGAGCCCAGTCCTCAAGTACGGCCTCTCAGTGGCTGGATGAAGAGACAGCATATTGGGCGTGCCATGCCCCTAGGCCCCAATTTTTAAACATAGTTTGGGTTGTCCCTTCACTCTTCCCCAGCGCTCTGTTTTGGAATTCCTCTTATGTTCGGACACCTGAGGTAATAAACCTGAAAGGAGACCTCCCATTCCACAGATTGACGAAAAACAATTGGGACTGGGCCAAATCCACAGAGAGGAAGATTCGTCCATGGGCCATGAGGCCTCCCCAAATTCCACGGCCATCATTGATACAAAATCCAAAGACAAAAGCCTGAGCAAGTACCTCAGACTCGCTCTTTCTTCATATCCTGAAGAGTTCTTCTCATGGTTTGTAGATTACGCCTGCCATACCTACGTCCCCAAACCTAAGCTGAGTTTCTGTTTTCAATCTTCTGTCCTCAAAGTCCTGGGCCACACACCCTCCAGGCTGGGGCGCCAGGAGCCACACATTAGTACTGTGCCTACCCAATCCATGGGAATTCTGCCCATTCCATTGTCCCAAATCGTACAAATTAGGAGAACCCTCCAAAGTCCCCGAGGACCTCCCAATAGTGTATGTCTCCGGGGACAAACAGGGCGGTCTGACACCAGGTGATCATCTACCTCCACTCATTCCATAGATGGAGAACCCCAGAGAAGAAGATTGAACCAGACAGGACCCTAGGCCATAATCGGGTCCATTGCCTTGGTTTACAGGCATGTGTCCTCAAAAGCCTGGATTCCAATACCAGCATAAGGGGTTTCCTGAGGCACCCATCAGAAAAAATCTCGTCTCCACAAGGAAACTTTTGCATGGGAGCTATGTCAAAAGCTTAGAATACTTCAGGGTCCCGGTGCCACCGCCCTAATCCAAGGCCCTCATGGACACAACACACATTAGGCCCCATCCTCAGGAAAATCCATTTCAACTCAGCCACCTCGGTTGCTCCCACAGAGCCACCGATCTCAACGCTATTGTTGCTAGGAGACAATTGTAATGCGAGGCGGGCTTCCCTGGCATCCATCCTCCAACGGTGCTCTGGAGTCATTCCATATGGGATGTCCTGGAGCTGCCCAACAGGTCTCAATTGTCCCACAGAAGGAATCCTTGAAGAGGGCATCCATAAACTCCCAACGTGGGAAAACCTCCGTGGCCTTGAGATTCCTCTCCGTTCATGAAGGGGCAGGCATGCACAGAAACTCCAACCTGAGCCAACGTCTGATCCTCGCCTTGCCTCAGATGCTTGAGATATTGGTTCCGATCTGCAGGGGGTACATGCCGTGCCCTCGGCCTGAAGCCCAAGTCTAGCTTGTGTTCTCAGACTTCTGTCCTCACACTCCTGGCCCAGAAGCTCTCAAGTTTGGCAATTCCGGACCCACAATGCAGCACTCTGCCTGTCCTCTAGAAAAAACATCTTGCCTAATAAGCTGCCCAGGAACCTAAAAGTGGGATAAACCTACACGGCACTCGACTGTACCCAAATTATATAGTCTAACCTGGTCACTAATGCACTGTCTGACACACCCTGAGCTAGAACCTCCTGACCAAAACCCAGGCAGATGAATGCACACTGAGCGTATGAGACCCACCATGGCCTTAGGTCGTCATCTCTTCCCAACTGCGATTTTTCAGGCTTCAGAACCTAGACCTTATCTCCGACCACCGCCCAGGGTTGAAAATGATGCAGAAATCAGAACACCTTCCCCATGGCAAGAGACCTTGTGATTGGCATGTTGTCCAAATCCAGTGTAGTTGAAACCAGTGTGGCCCATAAGGCCCCGCCCATGCTCGCAGGCCATATTGGTCACAAACTCACATTGTGACCCTCAGCATGAGCCCAGTCCTCAAGTCAGGCCTCTCAGTGGCTGGATGAAGAGACAGCATATTGGGCCTGCCATGCCCCTAGTCCCCAATTTTTAACCATAGTTTGGGTTGTCCCTTCACTCTTTCCCAAGGCTCTGCTTTGGAATTCCTCTTTTGTTCGGACACCTGAGTTAATAAACACGAAAGGAGACCTCCCATCCCACAGATTGACGAAAAACAATTGGGACCGGGCCAAATCCACAGAGAGGAAGATTCGTCCATGGCCCATGAGGCCTCCCCACATTCCACGGCCATCGTTGATATAAAATGCAGAGGCAAAACCTGATCAAGTGCCTCAGACTCGCTCTTTCTTCATATCCTGAAGAGTTCTTCTCATGGTTTGTAGATTGGGCCTGCATACCTACGTCCCCAAACCTGAGCTGAGTTTGTGTTTTTGGAATACTGTCCTCAAAGTCCTTTGCCACACACCCTCCAGGCTGGGTCCCCTGGAGCCACCCATTAGGACTGTGCCCTCTCAATCCATGGGAATTCTTCCCATCCATTGTCCAAAATCGTACAAATTAGGAGAACTCTCCAAAGTCCCCGAGGCCATCCCAATAGTGTAGGTTTCCGGGGACAAACAAGGGCGGTCTGACTCCAGGTGAGCATCTACCTCCACTCATACCATACATGGATGTCCCCAGAGAAGAAGATTGAACCAGAGAGTACGCTAGGCCATAATCAGATCCATTGCTTTGGTTTACAGGCATGTCTCCTCAAAAGCCTGGATTCCAATACAAGCATAAGTGGTTTGCTGAGGCACCCATCAGAACAAATCTCATCTCCACAAGGAAACTTGTGCATGGGATCTATGTCAAAAGCTTAGGAGAATACTACAGGGTCCCGGTGCCACCGCCCCATTCCAAGGCCCTCATGGACACAAACACACATTAGGCCCCATTCTCAGGAAAGTCTATTTCAACTAAGCCACCCAGGTTGCTCCCGCAGAGTCATCCGATCTCAAATGTATTGTTGCTAGGAGACAATTGGAATTCGAGGCGGGCTTCCCTGGCATCCATCTTCCAACGGTGCTCTGGAGTTAATCCATATGGGATGTCCTGGAGCTGCCCAACATGTCTCAATTGTCCCCAGAAGGAATCCTTGATGGGGGCATCCCATAACTCCCAACATGGGAAAAACTCCATGGCCTTGAGATTCCGCTCCGTTCATGAAGGGGCAGTCATGCACAGAAACTCCAACCTGAGCCAACGTCTGATCCTCGCCGTGACTTCAGATGTATGAGATATTGGTTCAGATCTGCAGGGGGTACCTGCCGCGCCCTCGGCCTGATGTCCAAGTCAACTTGTGTTCTCAAACTTTTGTCCTCACACTCCTGGCCGAGAAGCCCGCAAGTTTGGCAATTCCGGACCCACAATGCAGCACTCTGCCTGCACTCTAGAAAAAATATCTTGCCTAATGAGCTGCCCAGGCACCTCAAATGTGGATAAAGCTACACGGCACTCGACTGTACCCAAATTATATAGTCTAACCTGAGCTCTAATGCACTCTCTGACACAAACTGAGCCTGAACCTCCAGATCAACATCCAGGCAGCTGACCACACACTGAGCACATCAGAGCCGCCATGGCCTTAGGTCATCATCTCTACCCAACTGCGGTTTTCAGGCTTCAGAACCTAGTCCTTATCTCCAATCACTGCCCAGGGTTGAAAATGATGCAGAAATCACACCTTCCCCATGGAAAGAGACCTTGTGATTGGCATGTTGTCCAAAGTCCCGTGTAGTTGAAATTAGTGTGGCCCATGAGGCCCCGCCCATGCTCGCGGGCCACATTGGTCACAAACACACATTGTGACCATCAGCCTGAGCCGTGTCCTCAAGTAAGGGCACTCAGTGGCTGGATGAAGAGACAGCATATTGGGCGTGCCATGCCCCTAGGCCCCAATTTTTAACCATAGTTTGGTTTGTCCCTTCACTCTTCCCCAGGTCTCTGCTTTGGAATTCCTCTTTTGTTCGGACACTTGAGGTAATAAACCTGAAAGGAGACCTCCCATCCCACAGATTGACGAAAAACAATTGGGACTGAGCCAAAACCACAGAGAGGAAGATTCGTCCATGGCCCATGAGGCCTCCCCACATTCCACGGCCATCGTTGATACAAAATACAGATACAAAAGCCTGAGCAAGTGCCTCAGACTCGATCTTTCTTCATATCCTGAAGAGTTCTTCTCATGGTTTGTAGATTGGGCCTGCCATTCCTACGTCCCCAAACCTAAGCTGAGTTTGTGTTTTCAGACTTCTGTCCTCAAAGTCCTGGGCCAAACACCCTCCAGGCTGGGGCCCCTGGAGCCACACATTAGGACTGTGCCTACCCAATCTATGGGAATTCTGCCCATTCCATTGTCCAAAATCGTACAAATTAGGAGAACTCTCCAAAGTCCCAGGGGCCATCCCAATAGTGTAGGACTCCGGGGACAAACAAGGATGGTCTGACAACAGGTGAACATCTACCTCCACTCATTCCATAGATGGATATCCCCAGAGAAGAAGATTGAACCAGACAGGACCCTAGGCCATAATTGGATCCATTGCTTTGGTTTGCAGGCATGTCTCCTCAAAAGCCTGGTATCCAATACGAGCATAAGGGGTTTCCGGAGGCACCCATCAAACAAATCTAGTCTCCACAAGGAAACTTGTGCATGGGAGCTATATCAAAAGCTTAGGAGAATACTTAGGGTCCCGGAACCACCGCCCCATTCCAAGGCCCTAATGGACACAAACACACATTAGGCCCCATCCTCAGGAAAGTCCATTTCAACTCAGCCACCCCGGTTGCTCCCGCAGAGCCATCCGATTTCAACTGTCTTGTTGCTAGGAGACAATTGGAATGCGAGGCAGGCTTCCCTGGCATCCATCCTCCAACTGTGCTCTGCAGTCATTCCATATGGGATGTCCTGGAGCTGCCCGACAGGTCTCAATTGTCCCGCAGAAGGAATCCTTGAAGGGGGCATCCCACAACTCCCAACGTGGGAAAACCTCCAGGCCCTTGAGATTCCGCTCCGTTCATGAAGGATAGTCATGCACAGAAACTCCAACCTGAGCCAACGTCTGATACTCGCCGTGATTTCAGATGCTTGAGATATTGGTTCAGATCTGCAGGGGGTACCTGCAGTGCCCTCGGCCAGAAGCCCAAGTCGAGCTTGTGTTCTCAGACTTCTGTCCTCACACTCCTGGCCCAGAAGCCCTCAAGTTTGGCAATTCCGGACCCACAATGCAGCACTCTGCCTGCCCTCTAGAAAAAATATCTTCCCTAATGAGCTGCCTGGACACCTCAAATGAGGATAAACCTACACGGCACTCGAATGTACCCAAATTATATAGTCTAACCTGGGCACTAATGCACTGTCTGACACAACCTGAGCCAGAACCTCCTGACCAACACCCAGGCAGCTGACCACACACAGTGAGCCTATCAGACCCGCCATGCCCTTAGGTGGTCATCTCTTCCCAACAGCGGTTTTTCGGGCTTCAGAACCTAGGCCTTATCTCCAACCACGGCCCATGGTTGAAAATGATGCAGAAATCAGAACACCCTTCCCATGGTTAGAGACCTTGTGATTGGCAAGTTGTCCAAAGTCCAGTGTAGTTGAAACCAGTGTGGCCCATGAGGCCCCGCCCATGCTCGCAAAACCACATTGGTCACAAACACACATTGTGACCCTCAGCCTGAGCCCAGTCCTCAAGTACGGCCTCTCAGTGGCTGGATGAAGAGACAGCATATTGGGCGTGCCATGCCCCTAGGCCCCAATTTTTAAACATAGTTTGGGTTGTCCCTTCACTCTTCCCCAGCGCTCTGTTTTGGAATTCCTCTTATGTTCGGACACCTGAGGTAATAAACCTGAAAGGAGACCTCCCATTCCACAGATTGACGAAAAACAATTGGGACTGGGCCAAATCCACAGAGAGGAAGATTCGTCCATGGGCCATGAGGCCTCCCCAAATTCCACGGCCATCATTGATACAAAATCCAAAGACAAAAGCCTGAGCAAGTACCTCAGACTCGCTCTTTCTTCATATCCTGAAGAGTTCTTCTCATGGTTTGTAGATTACGCCTGCCATACCTACGTCCCCAAACCTAAGCTGAGTTTCTGTTTTCAATCTTCTGTCCTCAAAGTCCTGGGCCACACACCCTCCAGGCTGGGGCGCCAGGAGCCACACATTAGTACTGTGCCTACCCAATCCATGGGAATTCTGCCCATTCCATTGTCCCAAATCGTACAAATTAGGAGAACCCTCCAAAGTCCCCGAGGCCCTCCCAATAGTGTATGTCTCCGGGGACAAACAGGGTGGTCTGACACCAGGTGATCATCTACCTCCACTCATTCCATAGATGGAGAACCCCAGAGAAGAAGATTGAACCAGACAGGACCCTAGGCCATAATCGGGTCCATTGCCTTGGTTTACAGGCATGTGTCCTCAAAAGCCTGGATTCCAATACCAGCATAAGGGGTTTCCTGAGGCACCCATCAGAAAAAATCTCGTCTCCACAAGGAAACTTTTGCATGGGAGCTATGTCAAAAGCTTAGGAGAATACTTCAGGGTCCCGGTGCCACCGCCCTAATCCAAGGCCCTCATGGACACAACACACATTAGGCCCCATCCTCAGGAAAATCCATTTCAACTCAGCCACCTCGGTTGCTCCCACAGAGCCACCGATCTCAACGCTATTGTAGCTAGGAGACAATTGTAATGCGAGGCGGGCTTCCCTGGCATCCATCCTCCAACGGTGCTCTGGAGTCATTCCATATGGGATGTCCTGGAGCTGCCCAACAGGTCTCAATTGTCCCACAGAAGGAATCCTTGAAGAGGGCATCCATAAACTCCCAACGTGGGAAAACCTCCGTGGCCTTGAGATTCCTCTCCGTTCATGAAGGGGCAGGCATGCACAGAAACTCCAACCTGAGCCAACGTCTGATCCTCGCCTTGCCTCAGATGCTTGAGATATTGGTTCCGATCTGCAGGGGGTACATGCCGTGCCCTCGGCCTGAAGCCCAAGTCTAGCTTGTGTTCTCAGACTTCTGTCCTCACACTCCTGGCCCAGAAGCTCTCAAGTTTGGCAATTCCGGACCCACAATGCAGCACTCTGCCTGCCCTCTAGAAAAAACATCTTGCCTAATGAGCTGCCCAGGAACCTAAAAGGGGGATAAACCTACACGGCACTCGACTGTACCCAAATTATATAGTCTAACCTGGTCACTAATGCACTGTCTGACACACCCTGAGCTAGAACCTCCTGACCAAAACCCAGGCAGATGAATGCACACTGAGCGTATGAGACCCACCATGGCCTTAGGTCGTCATCTCTTCCCAACTGCGATTTTTCAGGCTTCAGAACCTAGACCTTATCTCCGACCACTGCCCAGGGTTGAAAATGATGCAGAAATCAGAACACCTTCCCCATGGCAAGAGACCTTGTGATTGGCATGTTGTCCAAATCCAGTGTAGTTGAAACCAGTGTGGCCCATAAGGCCCCGCCCATGCTCGCAGGCCATATTGGTCACAAACTCACATTGTGACCCTCAGCATGAGCCCAGTCCTCAAGTCAGGCCTCTCAGTGGCTGGATGAAGAGACAGCATATTGGGCCTGCCATGCCCCTAGTCCCCAATTTTTAACCATAGTTTGGGTTGTCCCTTCACTCTTTCCCAAGGCTCTGCTTTGGAATTCCTCTTTTGTTCGGACACCTGAGTTAATAAACACGAAAGGAGACCTCCCATCCCACAGATTGACGAAAAACAATTGGGACCGGGCCAAATCCACAGAGAGGAAGATTCGTCCATGGCCCATGAGGCCTCCCCACATTCCACGGCCATCGTTGATATAAAATGCAGAGGCAAAACCTGATCAAGTGCCTCAGACTCGCTCTTTCTTCATATCCTGAAGAGTTCTTCTCATGGTTTGTAGATTGGGCCTGCATACCTACGTCCCCAAACCTGAGCTGAGTTTGTGTTTTTGGAATACTGTCCTCAAAGTCCTTTGCCACACACCCTCCAGGCTGGGTCCCCTGGAGCCACCCATTAGGACTGTGCCCTCTCAATCCATGGGAATTCTTCCCATCCATTGTCCAAAATCGTACAAATTAGGAGAACTCTCCAAAGTCCCCGAGGCCATCCCAATAGTGTAGGTTTCCGGGGACAAACAAGGGCGGTCTGACTCCAGGTGAGCATCTACCTCCACTCATACCATACATGGATGTCCCCAGAGAAGAAGATTGAACCAGAGAGTACGCTAGGCCATAATCAGATCCATTGCTTTGGTTTACAGGCATGTCTCCTCAAAAGCCTGGATTCCAATACAAGCATAAGTGGTTTGCTGAGGCACCCATCAGAACAAATCTCATCTCCACAAGGAAACTTGTGCATGGGATCTATGTCAAAAGCTTAGGAGAATACTACAGGGTCCCGGTGCCACCGCCCCATTCCAAGGCCCTCATGGACACAAACACACATTAGGCCCCATTCTCAGGAAAGTCTATTTCAACTAAGCCACCCAGGTTGCTCCCGCAGAGTCATCCGATCTCAAATGTATTGTTGCTAGGAGACAATTGGAATGCGAGGCGGGCTTCCCTGGCATCCATCTTTCAACGGTGCTCTGGAGTTAATCCATATGGGATGTCCTGGAGCTGCCCAACATGTCTCAATTGTCCCCAGAAGGAATCCTTGAAGGGGGCATCCCATAACTCCCAACATGGGAAAAACTCCATGGCCTTGAGATTCCGCTCCGTTCATGAAGGGGCAGTCATGCACAGAAACTCCAACCTGAGCCAACGTCTGATCCTCGCCGTGACTTCAGATGTATGAGATATTGGTTCAGATCTGCAGGGGGTACCTGCCGCGCCCTCGGCCTGATGTCCAAGTCAACTTGTGTTCTCAAACTTTTGTCCTCACACTCCTGGCCGAGAAGCCCGCAAGTTTGGCAATTCCGGACCCACAATGCAGCACTCTGCCTGCACTCTAGAAAAAATATCTTGCCTAATGAGCTGCCCAGGCACCTCAAATGTGGATAAAGCTACACGGCACTCGACTGTACCCAAATTATATAGTCTAACCTGAGCTCTAATGCACTCTCTGACACAAACTGAGCCTGAACCTCCAGATCAACATCCAGGCAGCTGACCACACACTGAGCACATCAGAGCCGCCATGGCCTTAGGTCATCATCTCTACCCAACTGCGGTTTTCAGGCTTCAGAACCTAGTCCTTATCTCCAATCACTGCCCAGGGTTGAAAATGATGCAGAAATCACACCTTCCCCATGGAAAGAGACCTTGTGATTGGCATGTTGTCCAAAGTCCCGTGTAGTTGAAATTAGTGTGGCCCATGAGGCCCCGCCCATGCTCGCGGGCCACATTGGTCACAAACACACATTGTGACCATCAGCCTGAGCCGTGTCCTCAAGTAAGGGCACTCAGTGGCTGGATGAAGAGACAGCATATTGGGCGTGCCATGCCCCTAGGCCCCAATTTTTAACCATAGTTTGGTTTGTCCCTTCACTCTTCCCCAGGTCTCTGCTTTGGAATTCCTCTTTTGTTCGGACACTTGAGGTAATAAACCTGAAAGGAGACCTCCCATCCCACAGATTGACGAAAAACAATTGGGACTGAGCCAAAACCACAGAGAGGAAGATTCGTCCATGGCCCATGAGGCCTCCCCACATTCCACGGCCATCGTTGATACAAAATACAGATACAAAAGCCTGAGCAAGTGCCTCAGACTCGCTCTTTCTTCATATCCTGAAGAGTTCTTCTCATGGTTTGTAGATTGGGCCTGCCATTCCTACGTCCCCAAACCTAAGCTGAGTTTGTGTTTTCAGACTTCTGTCCTCAAAGTCCTGGGCCAAACACCCTCCAGGCTGGGGCCCCTGGAGCCACACATTAGGACTGTGCCTACCCAATCTATGGGAATTCTGCCCATTCCATTGTCCAAAATCGTACAAATTAGGAGAACTCTCCAAAGTCCCAGGGGCCATCCCAATAGTGTAGGACTCCGGGGACAAACAAGGGTGGTCTGACAACAGGTGAACATCTACCTCCACTCATTCCATAGATGGATATCCCCAGAGAAGAAGATTGAACCAGACAGGACCCTAGGCCATAATTGGATCCATTGCTTTGGTTTGCAGGCATGTCTCCTCAAAAGCCTGGTATCCAATACGAGCATAAGGGGTTTCCGGAGGCACCCATCAAACAAATCTAGTCTCCACAAGGAAACTTGTGCATGGGAGCTATATCAAAAGCTTAGGAGAATACTTAGGGTCCCGGAACCACCGCCCCATTCCAAGGCCCTAATGGACACAAACACACATTAGGCCCCATCCTCAGGAAAGTCCATTTCAACTCAGCCACCCCGGTTGCTCCCGCAGAGCCATCCGATTTCAACTGTCTTGTTGCTAGGAGACAATTGGAATGCGAGGCAGGCTTCCCTGGCATCCATCCTCCAACTGTGCTCTGCAGTCATTCCATATGGGATGTCCTGGAGCTGCCCAACAGGTCTCAATTGTCCCGCAGAAGGAATCCTTGAAGGGGGCATCCCACAACTCCCAACGTGGGAAAACCTCCAGGCCCTTGAGATTCCGCTCCGTTCATGAAGGATAGTCATGCACAGAAACTCCAACCTGAGCCAACGTCTGATACTCGCCGTGATTTCAGATGCTTGAGATATTGGTTCAGATCTGCAGGGGGTACCTGCAGTGCCCTCGGCCAGAAGCCCAAGTTGAGCTTGTGTTCTCAGACTTCTGTCCTCACACTCCTGGCCCATAAGCCCTCAAGTTTGGCAATTCCGGACCCACAATGCAGCACTCTGCCTGCCCTCTAGAAAAAATATCTTCCCTAATGAGCTGCCTGGACACCTCAAATGAGGATAAACCTACACGGCACTCGAATGTACCCAAATTATATAGTCTAACCTGGGCACTAATGCACTGTCTGACACAACCTGAGCCAGAACCTCCTGACCAACACCCAGGCAGCTGACCACACACAGTGAGCCTATCAGACCCGCCATGCCCTTAGGTGGTCATCTCTTCCCAACAGCGGTTTTTCGGGCTTCAGAACCTAGGCCTTATCTCCAACCACGGCCCATGGTTGAAAATGATGCAGAAATCAGAACACCCTTCCCATGGTTAGAGACCTTGTGATTGGCAAGTTGTCCAAAGTCCAGTGTAGTTGAAACCAGTGTGGCCCATGAGGCCCCGCCCATGCTCGCAAAACCACATTGGTCACAAACACACATTGTGACCCTCAGCCTGAGCCCAGTCCTCAAGTACGGCCTCTCAGTGGCTGGATGAAGAGACAGCATATTGGGCGTGCCATGCCCCTAGGCCCCAATTTTTAAACATAGTTTGGGTTGTCCCTTCACTCTTCCCCAGCACTCTGTTTTGGAATTCCTCTTATGTTCGGACACCTGAGGTAATAAACCTGAAAGGAGACCTCCCATTCCACAGATTGACGAAAAACAATTGGGACTGGGCCAAATCCACAGAGAGGAAGATTCGTCCATGGGCCATGAGGCCTCCCCAAATTCCACGGCCATCATTGATACAAAATCCAAAGACAAAAGCCTGAGCAAGTACCTCAGACTCGCTCTTTCTTCATATCCTGAAGAGTTCTTCTCATGGTTTGTAGATTACGCCTGCCATACCTACGTCCCCAAACCTAAGCTGAGTTTCTGTTTTCAATCTTCTGTCCTCAAAGTCCTGGGCCACACACCCTCCAGGCTGGGGCGCCAGGAGCCACACATTAGTACTGTGCCTACCCAATCCATGGGAATTCTGCCCATTCCATTGTCCCAAATCGTACAAATTAGGAGAACCCTCCAAAGTCCCCGAGGACCTCCCAATAGTGTATGTCTCCGGGGACAAACAGGGCGGTCTGACACCAGGTGATCATCTACCTCCACTCATTCCATAGATGGAGAACCCCAGAGAAGAAGATTGAACCAGACAGGACCCTAGGCCATAATC